>NW_027272380.1:0-56882 GCF_040938485.1 Diadema antillarum
CGAAAATCAAACAGCACAAGTCTCTCAATACTCAATCCTAATTGGCTTGCTTGATCTCTTGGCTTATGTTCGGTTGTATATTTCTATGCAACAGGCCCAGGACAGTATTATCAAGCCATTGATCAATGCTGATTGTGTTGAGACAATGCATGTCGATTGACATAGCGATCAAAATGAAGAAATAATGATCATCCGCACGAAACGGGGTGGGGGCGCTCGCACCCCCCTTTTTTTTGACCCCGGAAGTGCGTAAGTGGCACTAGAAAGAAATAAAGATGAAAACCTTGACAAGTGTGAGCGCAGTAAGGCCTTTGTTTTTGCGCTGGAGACCTTTTTTTTTTCGGGGGGGGGGGGGATTGGTTGTTTTTTGTGTTTGTTTGTTTTTTTGCTTGTTAGATGATGAAACCTGAAAGTGGCACGCTACAGAACTACAACATTTTTTTTTTTTTTTTTGGGGGGGGGGGTTGTTTGTTTGTTTGTTTGTTTGTTTGTTTGTTTGTTTTTTGTTTTTTGCTTGTTAGCTGATGAAACTCGGAAGTGGCACCAAAAGTCTGAAGTGGGCCCTCCCACTTTTGAAAACGTGTCGCCGGCCATGCAATGTTTAAACAAGAGCCAAATATGAAACATTTGCAAGGAAAACTATATATACACACGATCGAAGAGGCTTTAAATTTTCATGCAAATGTTTTCCAACATGAATATCTCATTTCAGCTGTGGCGCATTATCAACGCTAGTTACTTTACAAAATCCATTTGTTAGGGTGGGAATTGGGGGAGGTTGATATCAGATGTATATTTTTAAAGTACAATGTATCAGGGTGATGGGACCCAATACTATACATATAGACAAGACACATAAAATCATACATTTGACAAAGTTCACATTACGTTCTTAGACATTTGTATCGTCGTTTGAAAAAAAAAAACAGCCTAAAGTTTCCTTGCGCCGTTCGTCAATTGCAAATTCATGTTACAGGTACAATGACAAGTATTTAGGCCTTTATATTTACAGCGTATTCATACAGCATGGAATCGTGCAGTCTGTATATCGATGGATCAGTGTTAACCTTCCTCGTACCACTGTGTATAATGTATACTGCATTCATACAGAACCCCTGATTTGCCCTTTACTGAACCGTAACAGTATTGTGCAAAACATCCATACCGTTGATTGTTATGTTCGAAAGATTCGTGCATTTCTGTATCATATCCTCTTCTCTCTCTCTCTCTCCCTCCCTCTCTCTCCATATCTCTCTCTCTCTCTCTCTCTCTCTCTCTCTCACTCTTATAAAACCCGTTCCCCTTCTCCGCTAGTTTGAGGGAAAAGACTGCAAAAGCACTTCCATTGTGACGTTTTGCTGCATTGTTTGAGTGGTTTTCTTTTTCCCTGCCATTTTAGATATTGAAGATTCAATTTGTAAACCTTGTGAATACAGTTCGACCTCGATTATCCGGCCTCCATTTATCCGGAAATCTCTATTATCGGACGCGTTCACGCAGTGAAGGACTTTTTTTTTTCATCCAAAGATTGAAAAAAAAAACAGTGACTTTCATGGATCTATTTCACTAATTTCATAAGAATAGAGCTGATGTGCATGATAGGTTTCTCAATATCTAATAAGGTAAAACATGTATGATTTTCACATAAAGATATACTGTATTTTTGTGAAGAAGGGACTACAATTTTCCGCAGGCTAGCAGAGATTACACCACCGTTGCGGGGTACGCTACCTGCCTAGCTGCCAGTGCACTGGGACGGCAGCTTCGACGGCAGCTATAATATGCATTACCATTGTGTCTCGCATGATCCGGCCAATTCGCTTATCCGGATGAGCGCCGGTCCCGACATGGCCGAATAATCGAGGTCGAACTGTACGAGACTTCTTGGCTATGACCTAGGTAGACACACACACACACTCCTGGTTATGTCTTCACTTGCACCAGCACTCACCTCACTCACCTCATTCTCTGTACATTATAGTGTTTATACAATTTTTGTTGTCGCAATGTGACGCCAGAATGACTCTGGGTCTTTTTTATATCTTTTCTTTTCTTTTCTTTTGTTTTCGATAAGCATACATGATGTATGTTTTGCCCATTTTCTTTTTTTTTTTCTTCTCTTTTTAAGTTGTCGTATCTTCAAAATACATGCTTAATTGACGACATTCTTGTGCATTCACACTCCCAATACATGCGCCATAATTCAGTCAGATCATTTGTTCACTATATTGGTTCACTATATTGGTTCCCAATATTGACGTGTTCTCGTATTCTTTTCTTCAATCTGTACACGTATATCTCAGATGTTCAGATGTACACACTGTATGTTTTATTGTCTTGAATATGAAAAAAAAAAATTACTGTATTTCATTTGTAATTGTATAATCAGTGCAGAAAATTCCTAATGAATTCATTTGAATTGACTTGAATTGAAAATTCAAATAAAGAATATCATGAAACAAAAAGAATTTTCACACTGCCTTCTATCGCAACCTCTCGTCAGTAATGTAAATTATCCAACAGCAGAAATTTGCGAAACATCTTTTGACTTTTAATCCAAGAACTCACAGAAGTTCCATTCTATTTAACAAAGTTAATTTGTGGAACATAATTCCAAAAGGGGTAATTCCTACTACCTATTCCCTGAACCACGTGAAACCTCTAGTTTCGAAAATTATTCAGTTCTATTATAGGAGATATTGTCTAATACTATCCTAATCCCAAGAGCGTAATCTTTGTATCTGAACTTCTCTTCTTTTTTAACAGAAATGACATAGACTTATTATCATTATATCTTTTATAGTATTTCATTGGTTATTTGTACTCGGGAATAGGATTCACTCCACGATGATGTGCCATTATGCTTTTTCAAAAAAAGAAAAAAGGTTAGCGAATGTTCAATGAGATTCACCATGATTTGTAGGTTTTGTTGTCGTTCCTTGTTACTAATTTTTTCTTTTACCACTGGCGAGGTATCGGAATGCCATGCAGGGAAGGTAATTCTCCAGTGGTAATAAGAATATTTGAAAGTGCGCATTTTTCTTTGCCAAGATAAGTTGGGATATATAGCTTTATCAAATAAAAAAAGAGAGAAAGAAAACGACTGACATGAGCTGTCAGGAGGTTCTCGATGGCGCGACAGTCTTCATTAGAATGTGTACCGAATTATTTCCATCAATTAAGATTTGTAGAGATCAAAATATATGCGCTTGTATTTTTTTCAGTCATCATGATTTGCCCCCCCCCCCCATGTGCTCGAATGTACATTGTGAAGTACCTGCCATGAAGTGACTAAACAACAGAATCTATCTCTCTAAAGAAGAAGTCCGGACTATAGTCAAAAAGTAGTCAGATAAAAGGAGTATTTTGTTCTAGGTATAGCAGTGAAAATCAGACAATATGAATATGCAAATGAGTAAGTTCATGACTTCATCGCCTCACAACTTGCCATATGCTTTGTTTGCAATGTCTTTAAAATTCTTTCTTCTTTTTTTTTTTCTTAATTCAGATGCTAGCGATGCTCCGGTCTTACACCTATGGTAAATATCTGTAATGATCATTACTTTGAAGCTTTTTAACCAGGTATGACATCATCATGATCATGTTTTATTCATGTTTTGAGCAGCAGAAAAATATTGAATTTTCGTCATTTTTTGTACACGATCAATGGAAAATTATCAATTGTATGGCAATGATATTCCCAACTTACTCATATGAATATTCACATCAACTGTTCCAGAAATATTGAGTAAAAATTGGTTAAACTTCAAGATTTCACAACTATCCTCATTTACTTCTGATTTTGATTAATGTTTATTGCTGTGCTTATAACAGTTAACTTTTTCCTTTCAGACTAACTTTTATCTGGTCTGGAATTCAGCTTTAATGATCTGTCCATACGACAGTTGTCGAATTTTGATATTTGCTTCCGATTGCTTTTGAAATGGCATTTTTCTTCTTTCAACAAAATATAACAAAATGCAAAATATAAAACAGCTTTTATTCAAATAAAAATCAATAAAATGCCATACATAATAATCGAATACGTATTCAGCGTCAATACTGAAAGATTAGTAGTAGATGAAGATGACTAAGATAACTCAATTTAATTATATGGGTCAGGAACATTTCCTTGATTTATTTTTAAAATGGTGGTTGTTTCATTTACTCAGTAACTGAATAACTCATACCATACATCTAGACCATGGTGTCTTATTGTCTCTTCAGCGAAAACCATCTTAGTTTTTTCAGGTGCATGTTGTAGCAATAACGTCTTGGACAAGTGTGTACCCACTTTAAAAAGTTTATACACACAAACTGACAAGTCCCTGTTCTTTAAAAAAAAACAAAAACAAAAAAAAAAACAAAAAAAAAACGTATATTGGTATATTGGCGTAGCACGCGAATGACGTGAAATTACGTTATGATTGCCTACATAATCAATCAATTAATCAACAAAAAAAAGTTTAGTTTACGGAAATCTACACTAAGGGTTCAGTATGAAATGTTGTAATATTCAATGTGTTTTCAAGCGGGAAAACTGATAAGTTCACTTGTAGATCAATCTATTTCTCAGTTTTTGAGCAAAACTCATTTGGCACATCCACTGGTTTCGGGAGGAAGAAATGCAAGACATGTTTTTCGAATGTATTGGACACTGTTTTGCCACGCAAGTAATGGAATATTATGGCGATAAATTAGGGTAAAATGTTGCGGATGTTCAAGTGTATTACTTCACTTTCCCACCAAAATGCTTATAAAATTTGTTACACACATTGGGATTGGGTGAAGATGTGAAAGAAACATTTCCTGAATGTGTTCCGAATGGCTACACGAAGGTTTTGCTACCGCTCACAAAGTTGCTGCAGCTGGAGCCCGAGATACTCCACCGGCAGTCATACCGAAGACTCACGAATGAGCCCGATGTTTGCACGACTTGGAGCGAATTTGATCATTTTCGGGACAGGTGTGACTCCTACATATAACCCACATTCAATCTTCGACTTACCATGCCTGAGTTCATACCTTCCCAGCCTTCTTAGGTCGATGGTTGCTGATGTCAAAAAGCTTACGATCGTGATCACCGAGAACAAACACAGGGCAAGGAACCCAAGGACGCACCCGCGGTCAACCATCCTTACGAACGGTCACGAACCTTATCACTCTGCACTTCTTTCCCGTGACTTCCAACTTTTGTGCGAATCAACGTTGGTTGTTGTTTTTTCTCTCTCTATCTCTGCGTGTGTGCGTGTGTGCGCGCTTTTTTGTTTTTCCAAAGGCTCCGTGCTGTTAGCACTGACAATCGTGAGCGAGTAGGGTGATACAAACAAGATTCCAGCCGATATTTCACTCCGTAAAGACCCCATTGATTCGCTAAAAAAGACAGAAAAAAAAGAGTCAAAGGAGAGAGAGAGAGAGAGAGAGGGAGAGAGACAAGAAAATCACACACTCGTACAGTAGTCCATGTCGGGCCAGTGATCACCACTGGCCTGCGGGGAAAAGGGGGTATTGGGGGTATGGGGGTGGGGGCATTGAACGTATTCTTCATGCGCCATCAACGTCAGAACTAGGCATAGCTGAGTAATTTCATAGCTGAAACAGACGAATCCAAGTCATTTGTGAAATAGAAGACAGCAGACTAGAGTCATGTTTATCAGGTCGTGGCCTAATCTGCGTCGTATCCAGCCTATAGCAAACATGTGTACCACTCCTGAATAAAGTCAGCTATAGTAATACTTCCATAAACTAAAAAATGGAATCCCACATTGTATTGTCCGTAAGCTAGCTTCTTAGAACAAAGATTTGCTGAGAAATTTGTCACCAAAAACTGGCAGTGAGATACTTCAAAGGCTTTTTGTTCCTGACGTACAACCTTGAGGTATACCGACTTTTAATCGTCTGACATCTTGCTCAAGATCGTACGCTGTCGATCTTAATTGTCTTTTCTCATATTCGGTATACTGTCATGAAAGGGCAGCATGCAACAATGGAAACCAGAGCCCTCGAAGGGCTCTGATGGAAACGGAGCACTTTCCAAATAATTACTACGTCCCTCCTTTTCTTAAGTTAGAAAATATCATCCAAAGACTGAAACATGAACATTATTATGGTTAACAAATAATATATATATATATATATATATATATATATATATATATATATATATCATTCTGTTAACATGAAAAATTTATCTTCTCGTTCTAAACTAATGTATTCAAACTTTCAGTATTTTCTTATGTATGCAGTGCCTGAGGATTTTCTTATTTGTTGAATTGTTCTTGTTTTGTATGAGCCTGCGTGTTATTTTGATTTTGTAATTTCACATTTGTATATTTATGTATACTGTGTATGCGTATTTTTCACTTTTGTAAAATTATTTGTAATTTAGCCTCTGGCTGCGATCAATGATTTGTTGAATAAAGATACCATTAGTAATGATAATAATAATAATAATAATAATAATAATAATAATAATAATAATAACAATAATAATGATAATAATTCAATTCAAAGTTCAATTCAAAGTTTACTTCATTTGTCGACAAAACATACGTTTCACTTCTTTTGATAACAGAGAATAAGGTAAATAGAACATAGTGAAATGAAAAGACTGTACAAGAACAATAATAATGATGATAATAATAACAATAATGATAATATAAAATTCTCAAAGGTTGGGATAAATGTTGCTTAAGACATAATAACAATCACTGAGATCATTATAATCACTTGTTTCCAATATCCAATTGTTGAACACTAATGTGGGGGTTTATTCAGCACATATCTCCAAGTTCACCATGCCAATATCCTACATGTAACACTCAAAGGAATCATGATAATACAAGAGATACATGCATTGATTAGAATTTTTAACAGCTTACATCATAAACATATATTGGTATACCACTTTCAAGTGGAACAGGGTGTTTGGACTTGCAGACAATAGGCCTAGGCCTACAGACATTGATTTGACATCCTCGTTGAAATACAACTCTGTCGGTTATATATGGTTAAAAATACAGCGTATTCAAATTATCCTTAATAACTGACATTGTTTTGAATTTAAAGGGACTGTACAGTACTGGTTGAGTTGGGGATTCATATTTTGAACATTCCTAAATGAGACAATGAGAAACCTCTTATAAAATATGAAAGAGCATGTAATTTTAAGAATGATTCAACGTTTATAATCGATAATGATGAAAATTGGTTTTCAAAATGGCTGAGATATCCAAAAAAGTGATAATACAGATTTGTAATAATAAAAGGCGACAGGCCACGCCTTTTATTAGGATCTCTTTGTCTCACCTTGTTTATGAATATCTCAGCCATTTCAAAACCGATTTTCATCAAGTAAACTTTTGATACCCCTTAGAATTGCATGCTCTTTGACATCCCATAGAGTGGCGTCTGAATATCTCGCAAATTGAGAATATAAAAGTTAAATCCTCACCTCGACCAGAACTGTACACACTATTCCCTTTAAGGTTGTGTAGCAAGTACAGACAGACAGACAGACAGACACACACACACACATATCTTTCCTCCTCCCATGTCAGAAATTGAAAAGAAAAACTTGAGAAAATAACATTGCTGTCCCATAATTCTAACAAACAAAAATAATCTCTGAGTGTAATAACTATTGAATTCGTAGAATACTGATCCAAGACCTATAGTTGCTTCTTTGCTCTCTTTTTTCTTTAAATATGTATTACGGAAGGAGGGAAATCCTGTTGGGGCAACAACATGTCACACATTCTGACATCGAAACAAATCACTACCACTAATCAAACTTAAAGGACAAGTTCACCTTTATAAACATAAGGATTGAGAGAATGTAGCAATATTAGTAGAACACATCATTGAAAGTTTGAGGAAAATCAGACAATCCGTTCAAAAGTTATGAATTTTTGAAGTTTTTTTGCAGTACCCGCTGGATGAGAAGACTACTGCAGTGTATGAATAACTTAGATGTCACATGCGTACAACAATATAAGGAAAATATAAAGAGAATTTCACAAAATTCCATCTTTTGAAAAAAGTACACACCCCCCTGACTCGTTACCGATAAATGTTATGGGTAATATTATTCCCCCTGCCTTTAGAAAGAGGCAAGTCAATTGCTCTTTTATTATGCGAAAAAAATGAAAATATGTTGAATTTTCTTTTATATTTTCTTTATACTGTTGTACGCATATGACTCACAAGCTGTAGTAGTCTCCTCATCCAGCGGTTCCAACACAAAAATTTAAAAGATTCATAACTTTTGCATCGATTGTCCAATTTTCCTCAAACTTTCACTGATGTGTTCTACTAATATTGTTGCATTTTCTCAATCCTTATGTTTATGAAGGTGAACTTGTCCTTTAAAGTAATGAAAACTTTATTCTTCCCTCGCCTCCTCAAACAGCATGGTCCCAGCCTCGAGCCATCTTGACTTCAGCAACGTGGTCGAACAGGCCACACCCACTTTGTACCAACATGCATATTCATGATACATGTTTTTGTTTTTGTTTTTTCAAATGCTCTCAGTAAAAGAAAAGAAAAGAGTAAGAGCCAGATGACTAGCTGGTCTATGGAATACGAAATGATTACAATCGCAAAACTGGGTGACATGGAGGTAATACTGGACCGGTTGATTTATTACAATCATACATAGGAACATTACATTGGAAATGCATAAAAGAGGAAACAAGAGGGGGTCATTGTTTATCTTACATGAAAATTCAACTTATGTTTCGAAAAAGATACGATATTATAAAATAGACAAAAGTGTATGTGGTTTGCTTGAATTTATAAGTATTTAAATCATTAATTAAGCTTCGTTCCATTTCAACTTCTCTTTTCCCCTAGAAATTCATGGAAAGATTGTCTTCATGGTAAAGTTGTACGATCCATCGTTGCGCATAGTGCTGTTACGATTAGGCCTATATCTAACACTTGCTTTAAACATGTTGAAAGTTGCCGATTTCACATCCGTCAGTAGCTTTTAGAATGCCCAAAACAAGCAAAACGTGCGAAGATCGTATTGTTTGGACATGAATGCTGTAGGCCTGCATCATAAGAGCTGTGCTACCTCATGCGTTCAGATACATTCCAATTTGTGAGATTAAGAACCATCATATACATCACTCCTTTAAATCAAAATGTTTCAGTAAAGTAATAACTTTATTACTTTCTTTCTTTTTGCTTTCAAAGAATGTTTGGAAATACACGACGTGACTGTAGGCCCTAAATATTCGAAAGGACACATGCATACAGTCAACCTGTGCAGATAAAAGCCTGTTAGAGTTGCTCCTCAGTTTTAAGGCATTTGTCACTAGTCAATTCATGGCATGTAGGTATAATACTTTGCCATTAAAGGGGATCCATCCGTCATGTATTAGCGTATTGAAATAGCAATGCTTCTGAGGTTTGAATCTTTAAGAGTCCAAATCTCTATGTGAAATTATCCTCATTTGGGATTTGTATATGTTGAGTTCTCAACCGATGATATACATAATGAAAATGGGCACTTATATGGCCACGTGAATTCGTGATTGTAAGAAAAATCAAGTGCGCTGCAAAATAAAACAGGGGACCATCATCAGCAGATGGCGAGAATATCTATACATTTTTTTTTTCATATCATGTGGTATATTATCAGGGATCAAGAACGCGTTTTTTCTTTTCTTTTTGAAGTTGCTAGGGTTAACAAAACCAAAAAAAAAACTATAAAAACAACAACAACAACAACAATCACCAGCTGTAACTAACACGCTGCACAATAAGCACCCAAGTCATCTGTGAATGTAGATAGAATGATGACCAACGTAGGTGACATAATAATCGCTTCTAGGATGACTGTGACACCAGTCCTAGAACATGCCCTTCGGTCTCTTCTCCAGCCACGCGGCTATCTTAGGTTCATTCTTCATGCGCGCAAGGAAGCCCTTGATGAGGGGATACTTATCTAACAGCTGTGGCATCATCTCCTCAAGGAACTCAAACAAGGCGAAAACGTACAGATCGGCGACAGTCATCTATTAATCAACGAGACAACGCACAAAAATTCGACAGTCCTGGGCTGGGGGATGCGAGCATTTCAATCACAAAATATAATGACCCACTTTGAAAACATCTGAACTTCGCCATGCGCTCTTTTGATATCGAACATTTCACGCTCCCTTCTCCTTCTACAGACGTAATGTCTATATCTATATTGAAATATATATATATATATATATATATATATATATATATATATATAGATCAGCAATATCAATGAAATTTCCTTTATTGAATTTCGTTTTTACAAACCCCAAATGAGAAATAGTAAAGAAAACAGCGAGCAAAAGGTGGTAACTTTCTATCCAGGGCATCTTTGTCATTAATATGCCTAATGATACTCTTCAACCCTCACTGCCTTTGAAGTAATACTGATGTCCCTTTAAGACTACTTTAAAGGGATGAGATAGTTGCGATGTTTGAGATTTAGTTGAGACTTGGCTTCAGCTTTACAAGTATTGTGAGATTATAAGAAACCTCCTATGAAACATGACAGAGCATTATTTTAAGAGGAACGCAAAGTTTGTAGTTGATGCATACTTTTTGTAAGATGATAATAGGTTTTGAAATTGCTAAGATATTCAAAACAAAGCGATCCCAATGAAAAGTGGGACACACCCTTTTTTAAGGATCAACTTTGTTTTACCATGGTTTTTTTTTAATCTCACCCACTTGAAAACCATCATCAAATCATCAAATAAACATTGAATTCCTCTAAGAATTTTTTTTCTTTAATACATTTAGTGGTTTCTAATGATCTCAAAAAACTGTAAATAGCTGAATTTTCATCTCAACCAAAACAATACCATCCCCCCAAAAACAATACCATCCCCTTAAAACTTTAAAGAATAATGTTGACAGATGGAATCTCACCGTTTCTCCCACAAAGTATCCCTTGCCCTCATTATTCTTCCCAAGATGCTTTTCGACCGGAGTGATGAAGGGAACTGAAGTCTTTTCCACGTATTCCTCGATCATCTGGGCCTGAAACATTCATACCAACATTAAAGGAGTCAATCAAAATCTAATCGGCGAAAGTCCGGACAAATACATGTGACTATTGCAAATTCTAAAAATTTGGACGACGTCACAAGATGAACCACGTCTCTTTAAAGGAATTCATCCTTGAAGTAATAATTTTAGTTCATTTACTATGAATACTTTCTATTTTTGCAAGGGGATTGATGTTTTCGGGGAGGACTTGCTATTACTATGTTTCACACTTTAGAAATAGGTAATGTTTCATTACAGAAACATTAGTGTATGTTTACACAATCTTTAACCGAGTGATTTCGGGCAAGACAAATTCCAAGCCAGCTGCATTGATCTCAGGTTGATGGACATCTATGTCCTTGATGAGTTCTGAATACAGTAGTTATTATCCAGAACTATTATGTTTGATACTTTCACGTGATTTTCTACCTCAATTTTGCACACTACATGAAAGAAACGTCATTGAAATTGTACGGCATGAAGATTTTTCGATATGATAATTAAAATCCACATCAGTTAGTGGGTACCCCGTGCCCAAATATGCAGCGTACTTTTCCTGTCTTGAAAAGCATGACCGAAGAATCCAGTGAAACATTAGACGTATAGTATGGGGTTAGTGTATTTCCACAACAGTCACCACTACCATTAGTTACGTTCAGGCGGTGATCCTTAACTTCGAGGATAAGCTAGTCGTTAAAGGACAAGTTCACCTTCATAAACATAAGGATTGAGAAAATGCAACAATATTAGTAGAACACATCAGTGAAAGTTTGAGGAAAATTGGACAATCGATGCAAAAGTTATGAATTTTTTAAATTTTTGTGTTGGAACCGCTGGATGAGGAGACTACTACAGCTTGTGAGTCATATGCGTACAACAGTACAAAGAAAATATAAAAGAAAATTCAACATATTTTCACTTTTTTCGCATAATAAAAGAGCAATTGACTTGCCTCTTTCTAAAGGCAGGGGGAATAATATTACCCATAACATTTATCGGTAACGAGTCAGGGGGGTGTGTACTTTTTTCAAAAGATGGAATTTTGTGAAATTCTCTTTATATTTTCCTTATATTGTTGTACGCATGTGACATCTAAGTTATTCATACACTGCAGTAGTCTTCTCATCCAGCGGGTACTGCAAAAAAACTTCAAAAATTCATAACTTTTGAACGGATTGTCTGATTTTCCTCAAACTTTCAATGATGTGTTCTATTAATATTGCTACATTCTCTCAATCCTTATGTTTATGAAGGTGAACTTGTCCTTTAAAGTATGGGGCGCCAAGTGTCACATGGGCTCCGTCGTCACGAAATGACAAAAGAGACCATGCGACACTTAGCGGCCCATACTTAACGACGAGCTCATCCTCGCCGTCTGAACGTATAGCTAATAACTGCATTTGTAACTTTAATTCAAATAAAAAAAAATCAGCAAATTCATTCCTGTGGCTTTTGATTGTGGACTCATCTCATCACGACCATTGCCATGGCAACCTATTACAGACCTTTTTCTCAGCGTCCTTCTCCATATACATAGGAAAGACCGGCTTAGCAATCTCTTCCATCGTCTCAGCCACCAGATCGATCATTGTGGATTCATAGTTGCTCTTGCCGTACATTCCTGCATATGAAATTAAGCATAGACTGAGCTGTAAGAGCATAACATGATGTTGGGAAATAGCTTAGATGGTTGATCACTAACAGGAAAGAAGAAATAATGACGAATTCATTTGCATGACAATGTCATGATCAGGTGAGGGTACCGTCAGGCAAAGATTTTTTTTTTAAATCTCTAAAACACATAGAAATTAATGGTTTGCATCTAAAAGATTTCTTCTAACTGCAGAAAAGAATATTTGTGCATTTGTTTTTTACCGAGTTGGCGCTGTGTAACCATACGCTACTCGAGACAATAGAATGATGTAACAAATTGACGGACGCAAACGCCGCGCGTGCAAGCGTGATACTTGCTTAAGTCGATCTCGACCAAGTTCGAACAATCGCCTCAGTCGAGTCTTCTTCTCTTTATATAAATGATTTTAATCTCCCATAAGTCGAATCTTCCGCAATCTATTCTTTAGTCCACATAGATTTAGATGCAATCTAGGCAATGTTGTACTGCATGACCAGTCTATACATGCTTATACCCTCACATGTTGAAATGTATAAAAGACGGATCGAAATTCCATGTGTCGCCAGAAGTATGTGACTTAAAAGGCCTCATATTGTATTCATTCACATTATGCTATCGCAACTCCGGGTGACGACAGGCCGATCTGTACCCTGCCAGCTACGGCGCCGCTGGAATTCAGGTATTTTTTTCTCTTGAAATCATACTGTAGATTTCACATTTTGCATGTGTACTATACGTCTTTAATCTTTATGTAAAATACGAGCTGTTCATAGACTAGATGAATTTGAGCCACCGTGACGGACCGACTCACAGTCGAGCAAGTCCATGCAAGGTCTCTGGTTTGAGTGAACTGGCAAGCTCAGTACCCGGGCTCAGTTTACTTGCGCTCTAAGCTGATCAGAGATATGCCCTTTAACCTGAATGACAGGCAGAAAATGATCGAGGTGACTCTACAGCCCCAGGTACTTTGTTTGCTTGCACGCATTCGGTGTTTTGTTAGTGCTTACGTAAAACAAATGCATGCCTACTCCAATATCAAATTCCATTTAAATTAATCCACTGTTATCTGCACGAAGTGCACGTTTAAATACTCTTTATTCATTTGCTACCACCATCCAAATGATCTATACGAAAGATCCACATGTTAGACAATAATGATAATGTTTAAAGCAATAATCACCAGCTATCTTTTGGCAATAATATAAACGCTCGAATTTTGAAGGATAGTGATTACAAAGTAATGAGCAGAAAGAGTTAAAGGAGAATGAGTCTAAATCTTCACCTGTGTGAACAAATTTAATTCATCTTTTTCTCACGTAATGAAATTCCCTGTGTGATTCAGAAAATCAAAATACTGTATCACTATAGAACTGAAGACTCGTTGTTTAGTTGATCACACGTTCCCTCTTGTGACTGCGTAAAGTTATAGTTTTGTGTGTTCATTCGTCATCAGAAATACATCTAGATATTTTCAGATCCATTTGCATTTTAATTGTTCGAGATTAGAAGCGTATAAGAGCCTGTGCTTTAAACTGGTATCAAAAGGGTGTTTAATTCCTCCTATGGGGTAAATTTTCATCCCGTTAGTCACTGACACTCCCGAAACCGGGTCCGTCTTATCACTCCCCAAACATCCGAAACTACCCGTTCCCTTTTCTTTCTTCTTTTTTGCTTTTATAAGTGTATGCTTCATCACCCTTTTTTTACTCCATATATATATATATATATATATATATATATATATATATATTATATAAAGTTCAACAAAAGTATATGGCAGAGTTTTAATAGGCTCTTAAATAAACATTGTACTATAAATGATACTAGACAAAAATAAACATGCAGTGTACTATTTCATATCATGAAAAAAAAAGATGTCGATATGAAGCAATATTGCTGTCCTTTCAGAGATCGAACCAAGGGTCATTATTTACAGAATCTTCAGTTGCTTAAGGGTTGATTCTTACCGAATTCTCGTGCCAGGTATCTCTCGATGGCGTGACTCTGTGGGAGGGGTGGGTGTGAGTCGACTATCAGAACCGGAAGCTGGCCGAACGGAAGCTCTAATAAAAGATGAGAAAAATATTACTTCCTGTAAGTTTAAATAAGGCCTCTATCCTCAGTGATGTACAGGTGTATATGGAAATATAATCAGATTGTATGCAACGTTATTTCTTTTCTAGAAACCCACCTAATGCATGAAAAGACGCGAGTCTTCTTTTCTGCGCATCACAAAGTTATAATACCTTAGTCTTCACTGGGAAAAAAAAGAGGAATTAGTAATTGTCTGCAATGTAGAATTGTTTCAAAGTGCGTTTGTTTGTGCACGTGCTGTTGTATAATATGAGTATATTTTGGAAATGGTTCACTATATATGCGATCTCTTGTACACTAAAATCCGTCTACTTGATAATGTTCTGCATCCCCACGGATAAACGTGTCTCATTTCCCAAACCAAATTAGTTTTATGATAAGCAAGAGTACTGGACCTTCTTTTTTTGTCTTTGGTTATTGTGTCTGTCCGTCGAAACGTAATCATTTTATGATAACATAATTCAAATGGATTTAGTCCTTTACCACACCATACGCCCGTCTGGCGTCACTTGACACATATTAATGCGTCCTTTGCAAGGTAACAATGTTGCTCAAGCGTAGCCCTTATCATGTAAATCAAAATCCTAACTCACAGGAGCCAAACGAAGATACATTTTTCCCTTTAGTTATCAACCACCTGCAAGAAAATTCGAAGATCTCATAAAACCTCCGCACCCCATCCAAAACAAAACAAAACAAAACCACGAACAGAACTATCAAATTAATGCATGGTCCACCATGACACAGTTGACAAAGAGTAAGTGAATCTGTTTAGAGTAAAAATGCGTTAAAATTGCATTCGTTTCCGCTGTTGTGTACACTTATCAATACAAACTATTAAAGGACAAGTCCACCTTCATATACATGTGGATTGAGTGAATGCAGCAATATTAGTGGAACACATCAGTGAAAGTTTGGGGAAAATCGGACAATCCATTCAAAAGTTATGAATTTTTAAAGTATCTGCGTAGTCACTGCTGGATGAGAAGACTACTATAGTGTATGATGTCATATGCGTACAACCATATAAAGAAAATAAAAAGAGAATTTCACAAAACTTTACTTTTTTAATTAAGTGCACATTTCTTCGACTTGTTACTGACATAATTATGTTAAGGGTAATATTATTCCCCCTGCCTTCTGAAGAGAGAAGTCAAGTGTTCTTTTGTTATGCGAGAAAAGTGAGAATATGTCGAATTTTCTTTATTCTTTCTTTATATCGTTGTACTCATGTGACATCACAAGCTATAGTAGTCTTCTCATCCAGCCTTGAGTGAGCAGAAACTTTAAAAATTCATAACTTTTGAACTGATTGTCCGATTTTCCTCAAACTCTCAATGATGTGCTCTACTAATATTGCTGCATTCACTCAACCCACATGTCTATGAAGGTGAACTTGTCCTTTAAACTGCGATTGCACTTTAGACTTGATAAACTTAAGCAGTTGATGGGGGCGTGGCAGACTAAGTTCAAGGTACTTTATGACCTGTACTGTACTACGTTAGGCAACAACGGACATTGTAATATCAGTTAGCCTGCTAAAGGTATCACATTAAAACTTGTGTATTCACTGTGGTTCCAATACCAGGCAATCGTTGTATCCTTTGATAGCGTCTCGACTATGAACAATAAAACAGGCAGTGGCATAGTACATAATCATACCATACTTTTGGGGGCGTTTACGTTATATAGGGTGCTCAAAGCATAATTCATATATTTTGACTCTTGATTCTCGATTCGACTGAGATTTGTGCATGCAATTTGTAACAGTATTTGCACTGTAAAACATCGGTGTTAGATTTAACACCACGGGTGTTAAATCTAACACCGATCAAACTTCAATAAAGGACAACACCCACAGGTGTTAAAAATGCACTGTGATGGTGTTGAAAGTGTTCACCTGACACTTCGTGGTGTTAATTTGACACTGTACCTGGTGTTATTTTGACACTGTACTGGTGTTAATGCAAAAATGACACCACATGGTGTTGATTTGATATTTGGTGGTGTTAATATCAATGGTTTAACACCCGTCCAGCTTCAATAAGAGACCACACCAGCTGGTGTTACTGTGGTGTAAATTTATTTTCACATTTTTTCAAAAATCTAGTATTCTAATGTATAATTCTTGATCGTCTTGTTTAAATTAAAAATCAACAAGAAGTGCAGTTACTAAGAAACTCTTCAAAAAACAGTTTAAAATTAGGAAATGACACCCGGAGGTGTTAATCTAACAGCATAAATGAGCACCGAAAATTTAACACCAGCTCGGTGTTCACTATTTAACACCGGACTTTTTGCAGTGTGGAATATGACTTTGCAATTAAAGTGTGCATGCTGATGATATGATACGAAATACCTTTCTCTCTCCCTCAGGAAATATGAAAAATGTATGCTTTATACATGTTCACAAAACAAGAGAAAAGACAGACAAACTGGTACTTGTTAACTATCAATGTGTTATTATCATAATATTGGATATTCTTCGTGATAAAGTTTGCAGTCTTTACTTCAAATTCCTTAACATTGAACCCCTTGGACGCTATACCCTTACAGGTAATGATGATAATCCCTTCGAAATTATTGAATCATGATAAAGATTGGTAATCGCAATGTCATACTTTGATACCAACAAATTTTAGTTGATTTTAGCAATGCATAATTTGCATATATTTGCGAACACACTCGCTGCAAGATGCAAAGGAAGAAAGGTAAAAAAAAAATGGGTTAAAGAATTCTCTGTGCGAGCATGGACCTACATGGACCTACCCTCTAGGTCCATGTTTTGTTGTAGGTCCATGGTGCAAGCGAGACGTAGTAACACGATAATGATAAGCTTACTCGATTTGTCTTCTTTCATTGCGGCAAACTCTTCCTGTGTGACGCGACTGTCCTCATATTCGACGCCGGCCTGGGCGAAGAGCAGACGGGACACCTCGGCACGACCACGGCCGTTAAAGTACATGAGCTTGTAGGAAGGCATGATGATGATGATGATTTCGGATGACCAACGACGAGAAGAAAATTAATATAAGATGGGGAAAAATCCTGATGAGACTAGCCGGGAGAGGTCGGAGCCTGCTGAATGACGAGTTCCCTTGAAAATCACTGCCTACCACGTAGGCCTACCCACCTACCACGTACGCACCTATGATTGCATAATGTGCAAACTGAAATTTGTTTGCAGAGGGCTTTTGTTCTCTCTCTCCAACGGCAAAGACCCCTAGCTGAATGAGATAGAGAACAAAGTGTGTTGACGCAGCCCTTATGAAGCATAAAGAAGAATCGAGTTTACATAGGGGAGGAAAACATTTGTCATGCAAATACATGTACGTGTATATGTATTGACAACACGAGAGACAAAGTGGGCCGGTGGCCGTGATAACACTGTTATAGAAGTGTATTCTTTTAATTCCGTGATTATGAACGACAACCTCAAATCAATGGTCAAAAGTGTCATTTAATTTCTAACCTGTATATGAGTTCGCACACAGGTTGAAATAGAAAATGAATACAAAATAAATAGTGTTGGGGATCACTTCGGACGGGACGAGACATATTTTTTTTTATTCTTAGTTTTCATTGCAGAGCCTACGTATTACATTGTATATATATATCATATTTGTCAATACGTGATCATTTTTATGGACTATATATCTTATCTCCCTCTCCCTCTCTCTCTTTCTATATATAAATATATATATATATATATATATATATATATGTATATATATACATATACATATACATATACATATATACGTATATATTACATCAATTGTATTTTTCGATATAGGCGTATACAAGCATATAGATGCCTTGGTTTGTAATGTGAATCTTTATCTCCCTCACTCTCTCTCTCTCTGGAGAATTACGTGACTCAGTGATGCTATGGGTGTTGACACAATTATATATGAAGGGTAGATTTCAAACTATGCGGGCGGTCTACCAATAGCTGGATTAAAAATCAGTTCTCACGTATCATAGGGGGTTGTTGAAAAAAAAAGGTCACATTTTTACAAAATAAACATCTTGCAGTTTTTCGGTGATGGTGTGGCCAAGGGGCTGAAAAGTTGACCAAAAATAGAGTAAAATCAGCTGAAAGAGAAACGTCAGGCATAAACGGGAAAATATTAGATATAGGATTTCAAATACATACAATAATGCATTTATATAAGATTTATATCAAGTGGTAGAGCGCGCCTACCTCGCTTCTATTGAAAGAAAACCTAAACTTCACGACAGTCATGATCTTGAATTCAAAGTGATGATTTGGAATTACTGCAACTTGAACTGAAATAAACAAATAATGAATGAATAAATATCATTTAAAAAGCGCTTATTACAATGTTTCTAAACGCTGAGCGTCTCAAAGAAACAATTAGAAAAAACAAATTCAGTCATGGAGTAGATACAAATAATATAGTACGATGAAACGCAATACAAAATACACAGAATACACATTGTAAATTATAACTTATAGAACGAACGTTACATAAATATATAATAAATCCACACAAATTACATGTCATGCGAGAACAGATGAATTTTCAGTAATGTTTTGAAGGAGTCTACTGTAGGAGCTTCACGGACTTGAACCAAAAGAAAAAAGAAATACATTCTTTTCTCCAAACAGTACTTCAATTTCTTGTATTATATAGAACTTATATTGGATGTATATTAAACGAGAATTGTGATTGCGTATTTTTTCTTATCAGACGTATTAGCTGTTCTCGTGTATATGATATGAATTGTAACATACTCTACCCTCTTTTAACCAAAGTTACTTCACATGATTTGTGTAATGCCCATGGTATATCCAAATTCATTCCCACGCGTGTGACCCCCTCAAGTCCATACTTATTAATCTAATTTGGTTCTCTTCAGTGTCTTAGGTGGTTTAGATTCTCAAATACACGATCACGAACGGTGGGTTTAAGCACCTACTCCTTCAATTGCAGAGACTTCAACTCTCCCGTTTTCGACGGGAGATCTCCCGCCGAAAACCCATATTTGCAAAATCTCCCGTTCTCCCGTTTGAGATTTAATTTCTCCCGCCCTGGCTCTTTGTCTCCCGTTGGAAAGGATTTCTTACATATTTCTATCGTATGTTGAAAAAATAAGCCTTAGATAGCACCAGAGAGCATCTAGAACCCTGGGAATTTCGCGCTTCGCACACATCAACTTTGAGTCTCCCGTTTGCTAGGGGTTTCAGGCGGGAGAATCTCCAGATCAGAAGGTACTTTGGGTTGGAGTCTCTGCAATTGGTATACAGTGTTATAAAATCCCGTCGGTAAAGTCCACGCCCCAAAACCCCTGGCCAAAATCACTCGCCCTCGTTCTTTCGTATAGGAATTTCGACGAAAACAAATTTTTGGACGACTTAGCTGACGTGGATTTGCATTCATTGTACACCAACAATAATGACGTTGACCAAATGATGTTGAAGCTTACAACAGTAACAAGCATGCCCCGTATGTAAACTGAAAGTGCTCCATGGGTAGGCCGTAAATGAGGAATACTTATAGCTCTTGCTCGAGAACGTGATTTCCACTATAAAACACAAATTTGATCACGTTAGAATTCTCATTATAGCGAACATTTTCGAAATATGATTGGAGTGCGGATTTGAAAGATTAAAGACCTGTGGAGGATATATTTACGTTTTCGAAATAAGACCATTAATTTGATTTAAAAAAAAACCCTAGTAAGTTGTATTACTGAAATAGATTTTCTGAGTTGACTACTGATATGAAGACAGAGTGGAAAGTCATGAATGATCTTCTTCTTTAAATGTAAAAGTCAAGAAAATTAAATTGTTGTATATAAATATAAAATGGCGAATCGATTGTGATAGCGCTGCTATTGCACAACAACAACAAAAAAATAAAGAAAAAAAATCGATGAAATGTACAGTGATTGAAGTTGGTAAAGATAAAGATTCAGCTCTTGGGCTGACCTCAGTCACTCGAAATATCAACACTTTGCAAACAATAGTAAAAAGAGCTTTATCATATACATCTAGGTCTACATTAAGCAACATTACATGAGATTTTGTCAAGAGGAAATTAAGGTCAACGGACTGCATCAAAGGGGTCGTATAGTTTTGGTTGACACCTAATTTCAGGTTTCTCACATTTTTTGACAAGATAATGAGAAACCTCTTATAAAATATGTACGAATATATAATTCCATGAGAGATTCAACGCTTATTTGACGAAAATTGGTTTTGAAATGGCTGAGATATCCAAAACAGAGCGATTCTAATAAAGTGTGGGACCCACATTTTATTACGATCGCTTTGTTTTACTTTGTTTTTGGATGTTTCAGTCATTCCAAACCCGATTTTCATCAAATAAACTTTGAATTCCTCTTAAAATAACGTATGCTCTGTACTATGTTGTATTTCATAAGTGTTTTCTTGGTATCTCGCAAAACGTTAAAAGCCCAATTCTCATCTCCACCAATACTGTATACCATCCCATTAAACTACTGGATTATAAATGACCACCACGGCACCACCTACACCTTTTAGAGCTTTTTATCTTGCTGGCTCACCTGTATCTGTACTTCCTTAGACATCGGTCACTTTCCGTACAAATGGAGTTTTAAAACATAATCCAAAAAAGAAAAGAAAAAGGGAAGTGTTAAAGCGACCTGGTAAATTACTGCCACATTTCGAGTATTGTGGCGTTACTCCGAAGGATTGTTATTCGTAAAATTCGGTGATCAGAAATTTGATAGGAATCTTCGTTGTTTCAATGAATGTTCCTTACCCGGTACATGAAAAAAAGGTATGTTAGCAAAGACTTTAAAGTACACTAACAAAACCTCGGAAATAGGAAGCTTATATCGTCTTCCGATAAAACAAAGCGTTAAAATAACAATCCTTACTTCATTTTAGGATTAATTAACGAACCTTCGGAACAAAGAACCTTATTATTTCACTAACAAACCGCCGACATCACACATACTTTATCTCGTCCCTTCTAGAATTATTACAACTTTCGGCATAACGAATATTAGGGAGAACAAAGCTCAAGAATAACTAATACTGTATTACGAGTGTATTTCATTTTGTGGATTTACTTCAGCGCCACATATCCTGTGAACGGCAAAACTTAGGAATAAGAAACCATCGTAATAACGACCTAATTCGGTATAACGAAATTTGGTATTAGCAAACCCTTGGAAAAACGAACCGTTACTGAATCCAACCATAAATTTATAACATCACATGTCTTTTCAAACAAGGCCCGAAGGTAGAAACAATCGTATGCTTTCTTTGATCAAAAGATCGCTCACCATAAAACTTTGTTGTGATAATAGGACATTGGAGAAAATTTTTCTGAGTTGATCTTAAATTACGAGAGGGATTATATATATATATATAATATAAATTTGTTAGGGTCTACATTCAAATGAAATTAATGAGGTACAGCAACCCATTTTCCATAGATTTCCAGCTTATGAGGAGTATTCAATAAACAGCAAATAATTATCATTCGCATAGTTTGCGTGTTTTCCGCATCAGTGTATTTGTTCGATTACAACGAAATTTCGGTGTAATATAACGAGTAAACTGCCGGTCCCGAGGATTACGTTCAAGACAGGAGTGCACTCTAATTACATCCATACATTGCAGGGGGACCGGGTGTAATAATGAGGGGTGGTTTCCCTTCCTATACACGAGGGAATTTTTGAATTCTTGGAATTGAAATTCAACGACGTGGTGCACATTTTTAAAGGACTACATTTATTTGAATATTTGCCAATCCCAAACATTTGCTAATTTGTGGAGGGGGAACCGAGTTAAAGGCACTCAGTCGTGGCGAGTGGTTTGTGCGGCACGGAGACGAACGCAACACGCTGCCTCCCCCATTCTGTATCAAATGTAGCGACCCCGAATGAGAATAGCGCTGGCTCAATGGGTCAGCGAACAAAACGCGTAGGCTACAAGAGCGCTCTCTGTGCTAATCTCCTAACCCAAAATGGCTGTCCGAGCGAGCCACGTGAGCTTCCGAATGGACGCACACACTCAGTGCGCATGCGCATGAAGAGAGGCCAAAAGAGCCACGCGTCTTCTGGCCTCTCTCCTCCAATCACCGCAGCTCGCGGTGACAATATTTGTGTATGATGCGTACACACACATGCACACACACACACACACACGCGTCTTCTGGCCTCTCTCCTCCAATCACCGCAGCTCGCGGTGACAATGTTTGTGTATGATGCGTACACACACATGCATACACACACACGTGTCTCAGTGGCAGCATTGTCCCACACGTTTATGGATATAGCACCGAGTCTGGCATTGCGCAATTGCATGCACAAACTTCGGTCGTTCGGAGTTTACGTACCATTAGGGATGGCGATTTCACACCTTTAGAACTGAGTTAAATGAGCTGGTGCACATTTTTAGTGAAACACTTGTAAATTTGTTCCCCCCCCCCCCCCCCCCCGCATTGTGGCGCGGGAAGAGGAAAGATGCATGGAGAGGGTGAGAGAAGGGTAACCATGCCCCCCTCCAAGAGAATAAAGGAGCTTCTCTAATTTTAGAATAGAAATTCAACGATATAGCGCACAATATAGTTACACAATACCTGAAAGTAACATTGTGCATGTAGTTTGTGTAGACGCAGCCAATCAAAACAATTGAATTTTAAAGGGACTGTACAGTACCGGTTGAGATGAGGAGTCAGGTTTATAATATTCCTAAGTGAGATGAGAAACCTCTTATGAAATATGGAAGAGCACGTAATTTTAAGAAGGATTCAACGTTTATTTGATGAAAACTGGTTTTCAAATGGCCGAGATATCCAAAAAGTGAAAATAATAAAAGGCGACAGGCCACGTCTTTTATCAGGACCTCTTTGTTTCACCTTGTTTTTGGATATCTCAGACATTTCAAAACCGATTTTCATCAAATAAACTTTTGATTCCCCGTAGAATTGCATGCTCTTTGACATTCCATAGAGTGGTTTCTGAATGTCTCGTAAAACATTAAAAAGCTAAATCCTCACCTCAACCAGAACTGTACAGTCCCTTTAAATTAAAATATGATACAGTGTATATATGATTATTTTTCATGTGAAGTGTTAATCTATTTCTTTTGGGCAAATCAGCCACCGAGGCAGAAATCCATTTCATCGCAACAAGAAGGACAACAACGTGAAAGAAAATTAGTGTTGCATTTATTAATTCACTCAAATCTACAGAATATGAGTTATACTAAGATGTTCTGAAAAAAAAAAATGTAAGGGCACATACTGTAATGTACAATCTACAAATATACTGTCAGGCACAATACATCACAGCCCTGTGCATAATTCACCTACAGTAAAACATGGAATACATGAATATGCCTGTACACTGTATGACCATAATTTTGTAAGATTCAAATGTACATGATAACATCTAGTCAGCTACCAGTAAAAACTAACCTGTTAATTATCAAACGGAAATTAAATTCATCTGTACTCTGTTGTCTAAAAAAAAAAAAAAAAAAAAAAAAAAAAAATCTGTCGGACCTTTATGAACTACACTGCACTATTTCAAGGTGTCAATATAAGTTACTTGTAAGGAACTGAGTTAATTGCTATGTACTGTGATCACGTTTTGTTTTGTTCTGTTCTGTTCTGTTCTAGACGGGACTGCACAAGCATTTCAATACATGTACATGTATTTTAATGAATCAGAAGGGTTTATAACGTGCTTTTTTTCTCCCCCAAACCTAAAACTTGTTGCCATCTGTGGCAACAGTACTAAATACATAGATAGACAAATTAAAAAAGCACACAAAGACAAATAGTAAACAAATGTAATTAAATTAATGAATACATTTATAAATAATCTGAATTGAAAAAGGAAAAAAAAAAAGATGCCAGCGACTGAAACTCGCCAAGGATTTCACTCTGTCAAATGCAACAATATAAAATGACTGGTGTACAAATTTCCTTCACAAAATACTGTATCTTTTGGTTTTCATAAAGTGAAAATTTGCAGTGTGGTACAGTTGGCCAAGAGTTGGTAATACACTGTAGTATAGTTTTGATTTTGCAGCCTATATTTTTTTGTTAGGCTACACCTTGGTCATCAAGGATGGAATGTTGCTTGCTTCCGTTTGTCTGCCAGGGGACTTTGAATATCCAAAATAATCTATATGTATTTCTGCTATCTTTTATCAGGGTCTACATGGTATGTACAGTGTACTCCCGTTATAACGAAGTCCTCAGGTTTTCTTTCATTGTAACAGAACAATATCCTGTATTAGAATATACGTGTATCTTGATGATAATTTTGGGACTTGAAGTCTGCTTTCGCTGTGACGAGAATTTGTTATAACCGAGTTCGTTATAACGGGAGTGCACTGTATACTGTACTAGACTCTCCTGATAAAGAAAACGGTGGAAACTCAGTATAACAAGCCCCCTGGGTCAGGGACCAAGAAAACTTGTACTTCATGTCAGATAATTTGTTAGATCAGTAGTCAATATACAATGCAAAACAAAAGAAATGAAGTCATTGGACTGGAGAAATTAGTTTGCTATATCAGGTATTTTGTTATATCAGATCTCTTTATACAGTGTATCGAGTTTCTACTATACACTTGTACTAGCATCTAAGTGCTGTGAGAGGGCAGCCAATCAACCCATTGAGGACGGACTGATTTTGCTACAACACGCATATCCCACAAAGACCTACCCAAGTATACTCGGGACTCGTCCTCAACGGATTAACATTCACACATCCGTACCAGGGAATTTATCCTGGGCAGCAATGAAGGAGATCATTCTGTGTTCAAATGCATTTAATGGAGTAAAAATAATCTCAAAATCAAGAGATTTTGGATATTCTCTGATCCAGACGTAGAGATGGTGACATTCTTTGGAAGTCTCCTGGCAGAATCAGCGAGACTTGGCTGCACAAGGTCCCATTCCATAAAACTTGTTTAAATCAGTTAACAACTGCCACATTTCTATGACAAATTTTCTCTCAGCCAATCAGGTGCAAGGATTTTGGTAGCTCATAACAAATATTGTAAGTCGTTATTGATAACAAGTTTTATGGAAACAGGGCCAAGGTGTGATGAAGGTTTTCTCGCAAAAAAAAATTCAAAGTTTAAAGCTCCTCTATAATTCATGGTTTCTCAAGCCCTGATACAACATTGCAACACAGTGATTTCATTGGGGAGAAGATTATTGTCATGAAAGTTTACATAACTTGGGGGGGGGGGAGGGAACAGAAAGAATATCCAGTGACAATTATAAGCAGACAGTATACTAAATAATTTCATCATTCTAAACTTTCGATCAATAAAATGAAGTACTACAGTATGTTGTACAAAGCCTACGTTTAACTCAGAAGTTTATATTTTATGTAAACTTTTGGTGCCAGGGACTATAGACAGATAGAACCCCAGTGGCGGATCCAGGGAGGACCGCAACAGGCGCACGCCCTCCTCCCCCCCCCCTTTTTTTTTGAAACAAAAGAAATAAAAAGAAAAAAGATGGGGGAGGTGTGCGTGCGCCCCCCCCCCCCCCCCCCTCTTTACGGAATTCCTGGATTCGCCCCTGAACCCTGTAGTGTTTTCTGTGCTAAATGGTCCTCAAAGCACAGAAATTGATGGTTACAGACTGTGAGTGAACCTGTTGAGAAATTATCCATTTTAATCCAACTTTTAAACTCTCCCTCACCCTGTATACTTCCTGTACCAAACTGTTATAGGTAAAATAAATGTACATGAACTGTACTACCTACCAGAGATGTTACATACCAGAGCATGAAGGAAGCACATGTACCTTCTTTTCACAATGGTAATGGTTCAAATCTATTCTCAAGTTGTAAAATGTCTTTGGATAAGCATTTAAAAGTACATGTAGCTATTTGACACAGTGTTACATTAATGTTACATGCACAAAGAATATAGAAAATTATTCTGCACTATATAAATCACAGTTATCATTATCATAACAATTGCCATTATCATTAAAACATATACAGTCAAACCTGTCTATAGCGGCCACCCAAGGGAGACGGAAAAAGTGGCCGTTATAGACAGGTGGCCGCTACAGACAGGTAATCCAACTTTGTGTGTATTGCTTACATGTACATGTATCATCGGTGTATCCTTACATATTCATGTATGTGTGTACGTATGCACACACTGTGTGTTTCGTGCATTTAACCATGCCGGTGTATATGAAATTGTTACACAGTAGTATGTGTATTGTCGTGAAGATAGCTTAACACCAGTGCATTATTATGACTGAATGGGGATGAATGCAGCGGTGGCGGTCACTGAACGTTGCCCGCACGGCTACAAAGCAGAAAAAATGCTGAATTATCGGCTCGGCTACGGTTCCATTGGTTTTTTGGCCGCTCTAGACAGGTTAAAATCTACCGCGGGAAACAAAATTTGTGGCCGCTGACCGCGTTAGACAGGTGGCCGCTATACACAGGGTCTTTAACAGGGCTTTTCTCTCGGGGGGATTTTTCAGTGGCCGCAATAGACAGGTGGCCGCTAAGGCAGGTTTGACTGTATTACAAAATGTAAATTCTCTTACTATCAGGAGCCGGCATGTCGAGCATTCATAATTAGCCCATCACATCTGCATCCAGTCACAAGTTTGCATAGGGACATAATCAAGTTTCAGGCAAGCTTTGACAGAAGAAACATGTGAACTCGATCTCTCAGAACAACACACCAGAGAAGTGCAATTATCTCTCTTACACTTCCCTGAATAAACCCTAAGGTACAAGAAAATAATCCCCACTGGAAAAACATTTGTCTCGCATGGTTTGCGGTGTTTCACCTTGCAATGTTGAGAGGTCAAGGTATGTTACAGGGAAACCTCATTATAACAAAGACCTAGAATCCAAGACAATTCCCCTGTTATAGTGTTTCACAATATCAGGGTACACAAGCAAATAAATAAATGGCAATGGAGCCTGCAAACTCACTTTGTAATAGGAATTTTGTTTTGTTTTGTTTTTTGTGTATTTTTTTTACATCCCACTTCATTATAAGGACATAAACTCCATGGCAGTTGCCTTGTTTTGTTATATCAGGCTGCAAAAACAGAAAAATAGAAAGGGTTAGAACCTGAAAAAATTACCTTTTATAGGAGGGTTACATATCCGACCTCTTCACATCAAGGTTTCACTGTATAATGTGGAATGGAACAGTTGTAGATGTTTGATTCA
The DNA here is from genome assembly GCF_040938485.1 of Diadema antillarum. Lineage (NCBI taxonomy): Eukaryota > Metazoa > Echinodermata > Echinoidea > Diadematoida > Diadematidae > Diadema > Diadema antillarum. Next base: position 27,977 of record NW_027272380.1, read on the forward strand.
CAGCATCAAACTTTTGAAAGTCTCGGTACTGCACAACCCTGAGTAAGAATCCAACTGGTAGGAGCATGAGGTAGACAAATAGCAACTTACCACAGGGGCACAGTGAGAGTCTGAACACAATTCTGCAAAAAAACTTTGTGTAAAATTTCTAGCAAAAATTTTCACTGAAACCAGAGTAATTTCCCTTTATAATACCCCCACAAATCTCCTCGAAGTTTGTGTAGACTGAATGCACACAGGTGAAAGTTTGCAGAGGTTGTCACATGACCAGTCCCAAGTAATCACTGCATCTGTTGGTCAGCTGTCAGACGGCACACACTTTCTCAATCCAAACGTAGACAAATTATCGAGAACTGAAACTTTGAAAAGTTTGGCTGTCCGTGTCAACAGAAAAGCAAAAAAAGCAAACTTTGTGTGAAGAGTCTCAAAGTTTTGCCAGTTTCATCGGAGGTAGAGTAACGATCCTCCCAATGTCTCTAAACATCATTCTCTCCCTCCCTCTCTCTCTCTCTCTCTCTCCCTCTCTCTCTCTCTCTCCTCTCTCTCTCTTTATCTGTTTGTCCAGATTCAGTGCATTCAATCAGTTCCACTTTCTCCAACATGAAATCATGTGACCGCCCAGCTCAACCCCTAAAAAGTTGCATATTAGGCTTCTCCGTACTGGACCTAAATATGTCACTGGCGTTGGGTTGACCAAGTGAAATCTTTAAAGTGTGTTTTACCTACAAGAGTTAACTTCTTCTCTGCTTACTGTCAGAATTTGGCAGCTAGAAGCAACCCTGAAATTAAAATATTAACATTTTTTTTTTCCTGGACCATATTTTTTTTTCATCGATACTTCTGCACAACACACCTGAGTGACCGTAATCTTTAAATCCTTCTTTCTCCTCTTTGTATAAAAACCGGACCTTTTTAACTCTCTCTGATTTTCATCACTTTGGAATGGTTCAGGATGGCTAATCTCGATAAATTATTCTGTAAAACATGATATATTCGCGGCACGAAATTTTCGCGAATTGGAGCCGACAACCTTTTTCGTGGCATGAAATGTTCGCGAATTGCCACTGGCGTTCAATGCATATAGTGTAAACAAGAAATTTCGCGTGCATTTCAATTTTGCGAATCTTGGCGCTCGCAAAATTCGCGAAATTAAAATGCATATGAACATTCCTCGTTTTACAGTACAACTGTATATCATTATACCAAAGCTTAGAACTTTAACAAAGCTTAGAGTTTACTCTTTTGAACTATGTAGAGGAGTGGGTTTCCATTTTGGCCTTCTTTTTTGAGGGGGTTTGAGCTGGGCAGTTAAAATATAGTATGCAGTAAAATTTGGAGGCACCCAATTTGATGATGAAAAGATGACAAAATCTACAGCAAAATTCCCCTAGATTTTGATGGGTTAGCAGAGCCGACACAAAAATGCTACCGTCAATCACTGTAAATGACTGATGAGTTTAAAACATTCTTGTGAATGCACACGGTTTGTTGCTGTATGGTGGCATCACGAGTCACTTTCGAGGACGTCAGCGACGTCCATGGACGACGCGGCAGAGTTGACGCTGTTTGTGTTGTATCCACTGTCCGCTTGACCCTTGTGGTTTGGGGGGATGAGTTTGAGCAGAAATGGTCTCAGTGGAGTTAGATTCTCCTTGACGATTTTAATGGCTGGTTGCTTTGACGGGCCACAAGAATCTGACTTCATGCCGGATATGTGATACTCCCCGGCAATCCCTAGTTCCCCGTGCTGGGAGGGTTTGTGGTCTCCCGTGAAGATATGTCTGTGTGATGCATAACCTTCTGGCAAGCCCTTCGGCAGGGACTTGCGCTGGTCTTCATGTGAAGAGTGGACGCGATGTTCCCACTCAGCAGGGTGCAGGTTCAGCTGGTTGGTCACGTCTCGCAAACTGCGGTCACTGGACATGCTACAACGATTCAGGTCAGCCTCCGACAGCGACAACATCAGCCAGTCTTCACTCTCCCGCTCATCATCCGTTACCCTGGCAACCTCACGCAGCGAGTCATAGCTGCGGCTCGTCGAGAGACGTCCCGCGGGGCATTGTGTCCACGAGTGCCCCTGATCTCTATTGTCGCTTCTTGCTTGTGCCAGGCTGTGAAAGTTACAAAGCGCCAAGGATTCCGCACCTTCGTCGATCACACGAGCCCTCTCGTTGCCCTCGGTGACCGCATCCTCGTCATTGTCCTCACCCACGTGGATTACAGAAACAGAACTTACATCCATTTCAGCCCCATCCTCTCCGGGTTTATCTGGGAATTCAAGTGAGCATCCAAGAAATGGTGTCCCGTAGCGCATGGTCGATGTGAGGCGTGTGGCTGCGTTAGCAGTGCTGTGTAAAAGCTGCCATTTTCCTCCCTCTTGCTGCATGGAGTCCGACTTAGAGTCACTTACCCAGCATCCGCTACCATGGTTACAAGTCATGTTGACACCAGGAGCGCCTTCTATGGAGGACGTAACACCCCTGGTCCCAGTAGTGGAAGTATCCTGGATGTGACTGAGATGTAACCTTGCATCCAGGCTGCTGGTCATTTCTGAGTGTACTTTCACATTTTGTCGCGTGGGAAATGCTCCTTGATCGCAACACCTCTCTCGGTTTTTACCTTCATCCTCAGAGCTGCTACTAACATCTGCTATAGGCCTAATGCCATCACCTTCCGTTGTCATGCCAACCACCATACCCCGCCCATGCCCATGATGACCCTGTTGTCTAGAAATCAGACCCGTCTCAAATTCAGTCTCCTGGTGTATCAGACTGGAGTGGGTTGCACGCTTATCGCTGACGGAGAAAAGACTGGTGTCCATTATGCCCTCTCCATTGCTATCATGCACTCTGGATGAGGTGACAGGCACTGTTTGGCACAAACTGTGGTCACCAGTCTGTGAGCTGCGGATGGGGCTGAACTCGGTGTCGATGTGGAATGAAACCATTTTGGGCTGTTTGAGTCGGGTGGAGTTGGCAATGTTGGTGGTTGTGGAGGAGGAAGACTGGTGCCCATCCACATCTCTGGGCTTCTCTGGCTTGTCACTGCTAGGTGATGTGGGGACTTCTTGATGGTGGGGTGAGGAGTCACCAGTCTTTGGGATGGGACTGAGACTGGTGCTCGTTCCCAGTGAGAAGTGGTCATGTGTGTTTGCCTTGATAGGACTGGATGGTAATACCTGGGAAGACTCCTGGATGTTATCTAGATGGAGAAGAAGAAGAAAAAAAAAAGATAGAGCTGGGATTAAAGGGATTGTTTAACTCTTTGGCTGAGACCTAACTTCAGGTTACTAAAATTTGGGGGGAGATAATAAAAAACCTCTTATGAAATATGAAAGAGCATGTGATTCCAAAAGAATTCACCATTTATTTGAAGAAAATTGGTTTGGATATGGCTGACATATCCAAAACAAAGCGATCCTAATAAAAGGCGGGACGGTCGCTTTGTGTTACTCTGTTGCTGGATGTTTCAGCCATTCGAAAACCAATTTTCATCAAACTGTGAATTTCTCTTAGAATGGTATGCTCTGTACTATTTCATGAGAGATTTCTTGGTATCTCACATTAAGTTAAAAGCCCAAACCTCATCTCCACCAATATCATACCATACATTTAACACATGGATAGGAGATATCCATAATCAGGAGATTCTTTAACCCTTTTACACCTGCACCAAATGCATCCACTCCGTGAATCATTGAACAGTTTGTAGCTCTTATGCTTTATTTTGTGCGTGTCTGTATTTTCACGGTCATTTGTCTGTGAGTGTATGTGGGCATATACTGTATACGCTATAATTTTTGCGTACATAAATTTTCGCGAATTGCCGCTGTCACACATTTTCGCGAGTGGTTAAATTCGCGATTGGGGGACCAGAGAAAATATGAAGTGGCAAAGAAAGTGTGAATTTTCAACTTACTAGCAAATAAGAATGATACTAGTTATACACTGCATGAAACAGACTTGCTAAACTCTGTGAACTAGTAAGTTAGAATTCAACATTTTTGAAGTGGTTGAAGGGCTCATATAGTTTTGGTTGATACCTAACTTCAAGTTTTTAACATTTTGGGGTGATATTATGAGAAACCTCACATGAAATATGAACGAGTATGTAATTCCAAGAGGAATTCAACGTTTATTTGATGAAAATTGGTTACGAAATGGCTGAGATACCCAAAACACAGCAATACTAATGAAATGTGGGACCCACATTTTATTACGATCGCTTTGTTTTACTTTGTTTTTGGATGTCTCAGCCATTCCAAAACCGATTTTCATCTAATAGACCTTGAATTCCTCTTCGAATGGCATGCTCTGTACCATTTCATAAGTGGTTTCTTGGTATCTCACAAAAAGTTAAAAGCCAAATCCTCAGCTCCACCAATACTGTACCATCCCTTTAAGTCCATCGCGCTAGATTTCTGACGAGTGGTCCCCTAGATTTCTGACGAGTGGTCCCCTTGCAATAATGGATTGGCTCTCTACAATATTCGTAAGTAGACGTGGACGTGCGTAAACAAGCTTAGCCAGTATGGTCTGTTCGGTAAGCCGTGACATGGTATACTACAGCTGTAGTACTGAAATGTACGTATCATCAAGGCAAGGGATTCATTTTGGAAGGTAATATTTTCGCGTGTTGTTAATTTCGCGAATAGCTCCAGACTCGCGAAATTCGCGAAAATAAAACCCCCGCGAAATATATAGCGTATACAGTAGTTGTGCATGTGGTGTAGATTGCGTGAAAATATGTATCACGTGTGTTCCTTTTAACGCTTAGTCCACAAGAAAACCATATATTAAAAAACCTCTATTTCACCGCATTCTGCAATATTCACTCTCTGTAAATATCTCCACCATGTGGAATTCTTCAACAGGCCAGAAACAAATCAAAATTGCATGACAATGTTGACAAACTTCTGTACTTCTGATGATGAATGTATTGCCCAGCGTAGGATCATTAGTGTTAGGACTGCTCTGCAAGATACCCAGTCATGACTGTATTTGGGCCCTATTCAGCAGAATGGAGACAGCTGTTGTGGCTATAACAACTTGTAACAAGGATGTATGCAGGATTTGAACTTTGAACCTCCTTGCTGAACCCTAACCACTGCGCAACACAGATAACAAATACAATGTGTCTATACTGTGCGTGTCATCAATATCTCAACATAGCCTGATTAATAGCGATTATAAAATGGGTTCAAGAATGTAGCAATTGGAAGCGCTGAAATGACTCACATGTGCATGCATTATTTTTTACGATCATGCACGGCCTGACGTCACAATGTTTACACTAGCAGTGCGCACTCAATCAGTTGTTACAAGTGCGTCACGCGCTACTATACGCGCTGTCAAGCCTGTAAACAACTTCTAGTTCAGGCTGCCAGCCGGCCTTTCTTGTGCATAACATGTGGCGTACGTATACTCTTATACGTACAGTACTTATATGTGCGGGATTTCCGAGTGCGACGTGCGTAAATGTTTGGGACGAACATCTTCGGACATCTTGACTTTTGAGCGAGTGCTACATGTAGCTGACTGGTATTGACCCACAAAGGTATGTGAAAAATGCTGTTAGTTTTCGACCCATTTTATAAAACAAATGATGCACAGGATTATTTCGTGGCGTTAGTGAAGGTGCGTCGCACCTTTCACTAACGCACTCTATCCTGTGCATCATTTGTATATTAACTCACTGATCAGATGAGCATGCTGTAACATTGGGATGGTGGAGTATTATCATGAACAATGTGAGAGATCACTCACCTCCATGAGAAAAGAGACTGGTGTCCATCACGCTCTCTTCCTGTGGACCCTGCAGTCTGGATGAGCACACTGGCACTCGGCAGGGTGAGATCTGGTCACCAGTCTTCTGGATGGGGCTAAATTCACCGACCAAGCCAAGGGTGAAGTTCTTTCGCCACTCTTGTCCATCCTTTCCCGCTTCAACGTCTCCATCGCCGACTTCCGACTCTTCCCAACTGCAATTTAGGGGACCCCCTCGCACGAGACTGGTTTCCATCATGTTCTCGGGGGCACCGGAGAGCCGTTCAGCTGGGCTGCCAGGAGTGCGATGTGGTGAAAAATGATCACCACTCTCAGTCGAACCCTGAAGATTGTTTGGTGATTTTTCTGGATGACACAAAGGGAGAAAGATGTTTCACAAACAAAACAAAACAAAAAAATTAGGAACTGTTTCTTGGAAATGTGCTGCATCAGAAAAAAAACTAGATATATCGCTACGGCTACTGATATGCCTCCGCCATAATGCATGGTTCTCCTAATAGGTCTATAGTACAATGTCTTGACAAAGTGTGATGACAGTTTCACACAATTGGCAAAATATCAAAATGACAGGTTTGACACAAATGTGCTGAATGTTCACTTTCCTAGAACTACATTTGTAGGTTCAATTGGATGAATGATTAAAATGTCAGAGTGCAGGTATTTGGGGAACTGATGATTTTTACTTGACTTTTGACCCTTTTATAAGTTTATGCATTGAGTAATTTTCAAGGTATTGAGAAAAAGTATAATTTCAGTATCAAATGGGAAAATAGCATTATCTAAACCTGGCCTTTGACCTTTGACCTCACAGTTCCTAAGAGAATCACTGTCAGGTTGAACATGCATAAATATGTAAGTTTCATGATGATACCTTGAGTTACTTTCGAGATATGGAGGAAAAAGTGCAATTTAGCACTTTCGCTTGACCTTTTACCTTTTGACCTTTGACCTTTTGGCAAGAAACTTCCCCAAAAATATATATTGGGTAATACATGCCATACATCAAGTTAAAAAAAAAAAAACCTTCAGGCATATTGCATTTTAAGGAAAGTAGTGATATTTTGAGGAGTTGACCTTGACCTTTGACCCCCCTGACCTTTGACCCATGACCCCCAACTTCCCTAGATAATCACTGCCCATCGGTACAAGCATATATACTAAGTTCCATGAAGATACCTCGAACCATTTGCGAGATATGGAGAAAAACATGAAATTTCATTTTTTTTTTCACAAAATAATCTGTGACCTTTGACCTTTGACCCTGTGACCCTCAAATCCACACAAAGTATTATCCCCCAAGGATATACCCTCATACCAAGTTTGATGTAAAACCACCACACGGTTCTTGAGATATCGACAAAAACAAAACGGGACGGACGGACGGACGGACGACCCGAAAACATAATGCCTCCGGCCACTTCGTTGCGGAGGCATAAAAATGATGCATATATAAATTATGATGTCACTCATTTCATAAAAGAAAGACAGACTTTAATTTGCAAATTTGCAAAATATTCATAACATCGCAATACCCCAAGTTAAGTTGCCAGTGCATTACTTTAAAAGCCACCAGAAGGAAGCAAAAATGTCCAGAAAAGTTTGGGCTCAAAACCTGGAGCAGATAAAACACATTGAAAGTATATAAATACAGGATATGTGACCCCCTTCCCCCCCCCCCCCCTCAAAAAAAAAAAGAAACAAAAGGCAGTCTGTGTCAAGGGTATGATCATCTAGTTGTCTTTGCACGCATGAAAGTTATGACTATGCTGATGACAACTGATACTATATTTATCATTCTTATATTACTATCATCATATTTCCGATTATTACTGCCCTTTTTTCCTCTATCATCATTATTAATATTAATCCTTATCATCATTATCAATACTTCCGATGAACAAGAAATCAATTATAAACATGTAAACACAACACTATGAGATAACATATGGCAACTGAACTGAATCTATGATAAGAAGGTACAATGCATACAGAAATGAAAAGTTGGTTTCCCCCACCTGAGTGCTGAGAGAGGGGTAGATCCTTGATTGGGGATATTGAGGGTGATTCCATTGTACCGCAGAGGGGTGACGCCTGGTGGGGAACGTGAGGGGATCGACCGAGCGGAGTTCGTCGGTGCGGGGTGATGGGACTGGATGAAAACTGGCTCTGTGAGGATGTGAAGAGAACAGTGGAGCTTGCTGTATATCTACATCAAACAAAATACTCAGACATGATCTCACTACAACTACAGCACAGTACGCCTTCTCAGTGTATATAGACTACTTCACCAAGCAGGAGTGTTGTGAAAATTCAAACCACACTTTGCTACCTTTTTCAGCTGTCAGGTAGATATTCATTGGAATGTAAAAATACTAAATATGTCTAGTTCAAGTTGATGCAGTGTTGACTACTCCACGACGTCAACAAGATTATTTGCAACATTTATCGGAAGTAAATCACTCTCCCTACGCTTTGTTAACATTCAATTTTCACTGCAGGCATCTATAATCCTCTACTCATTTTTCTGTATATTGTGTGCATGATGATGTGTGATAGCAATCATAATCATTTCTCAATTAGGATTTACAACAAAACACACTATTCTTCTACTCATTCTTTCAATGCTGTGCAGAACCTCCACTGAGTCTGCTCACACAACTGATGACAGGCTGTCTTTAATTCAGGTAGTCTTGGCATTAAGAATAAAGAATGCTTGAAGGCGCCTTGCTACAATTCTATAGAGACAGTTGCTTGATTAATGTCCTACACTGGACTCCCGTTTTAACGAAGTCCTCGGGATTGGCAGTTTTCTTTTGTTATATCGAAATTTTTGTTATAACCGAACAAATAAACAGTAAAAATACATAGAGTAGATACTGTTGCAACTTGAAATTTTATTGTAACCAGAATTTCGTTATAACCGTGTCCGTTATAACGCCAAACCGGAGTGCACTGTACTTGCCAAAGTGGGCGCCTCTTGTTTTTGCATGACAGATGCTGACTGAAGGTGAGCTGATGGGATAACGAATCAACTTTCTTCATGCATGTTTTTCAAAAAGTGGACATGAAATTAAAAGTATATCAAATATATGCAATCATGACAAGAAATAATAAGTATTTCAAGCATCAACAGACAAATGACCCTTTCATCCTTTGTGTGCTATGAGTGCTGACTGACACAGAAAACCCCATAGTGTTGTACACACTGTTCAAAGACCTTAGCAGGGAAAGGGTTAATACATTCATCTATAGATGTTACCTCCACTGAGTTAGGTGTGAGTGGTACCTGACCCCTTCTCCTCTCCCCCGCCCCACTCTCCTGGCTGGAGCGGATTGGGGACAGAGAGGGAGAGAAGGGCCCACTCTCCCTGCCGGACTCTGGGCTGGCACTGGGCACCGAGCTCGACTCGCTCTGGGTGAAGAGCTTGCGTCGGAGGGGGGCCAACGGGAAGGACTCCACACTGGACTTGGTGTATAGGAATCGCCCCTTGCCTGTGAAGAGTTGTAAGAGGGGAATATAAGCAGCAGAAGTAAAATATGGAAGAATAAAAAAAAAAAAAATCACGAGTATCCTTCTGATTCTGTGCCATGCGGTTCAATTTTATTTGTGATTATCATTTACATTTCTACAAATATCTACACTGTGTTGTGACTGTCAGTCAAGTTACCAGAACAAAATCAAAATTTGAATAATTGAAAAGAAAGAGTTACTTAGCATTTGAGGAATCCCAAAAAGACGTATGAAAGCAAATAAGGGATTTATTTATGTATGACCATCACTTGTCCTTTAATCACCATATTCCCAATAAGTGTGCACATTCAAACTGCAAACAAATGTGATTCCTGTATTGTGATGCTGCAAACATGCAAATCTTTTGAATATATAATAATGAAAATACTAAAAGTGCAATGTTATCATCATTTCACACTCACCAAGTAAGCCTTCCAGGTCAAAATCAAGGGGCAGTGTGAGAGATGTTTGGCAGCTTGCTGTGAACAAGATTAAAGCAATAAGACAGTATTGACTGAGAGAGAGAAAAGAATATGAAAATATATGATTGTGATGTCCTTTAAACAGAAAAACTCATGAAGATGAAAAATGAAAATCTCAGATTGTCCCAGCATCCCTCAACCCCCCCCCCCCCTCAAAAAAAAAAAAGTGATGATAATCTTGATCATAATTTGGAATTGTGCTCCTCAAGCTAAGACAGAGTGTAAATGACAATATGTGCCTGATTATCATGTCTTGTAGAAATAACTATGATATATGACTGTAGATAACAATATGACATATTGTAAAAATTGTAAGTATAACATTCAATTGTTATTCATTTTCATCAACTGAGTCCTGTGTTTAGAACATTGCACTAACACAGATTCCAATGCCTGCTAACCCCCAAAACAAACACAAAATAACTTACAAGCACATATTACAAAATATCATTTTCTAACGAGCAAAAACAAAACCAAAACAGATTTGAATACAAGAAATACACTGTTGGGATACTGTACATATCAAAGCATGATACTTTGATAAATTTCCTTTCATATGTAGCCAAATTCTCTCAGTTTTGATAAAGAAAAGACATACTGTATCTAATATGGCCAAGTCACACTAACTGGCAGGGCTACCTTTAACATTCTATTAAATGCATACCATATATTGAACACAATCAATTTGCTATGCAGTTTACAATACCACAAATGCATAGATCTGTACATGGTGTGCGAGAGTCAGAGGAAATCAACAACATGTACTTACCATCCACTCTTCCTGTGAGACCGTTGAGGAAAGAACTATTGGGAGGTGAGTTCACCGAGTTTTCTGCGGAGTGCTCACTGAGTACTAGGGGGAAGAAAGAACATAAGTATAGAGCTAAAAAGCTGATTGTACTCATTTTATAAAACATAAAACAGATAGCTATAGATGAAAAAAGGGCCAAGATTGATCACTAATTACTGCATACAATGATATTTCACATTTTTATGCGGCCGCCTCAAAGTGATGCCAGAGGCAATATTTTTTTCAGGTTGTCCGTCCTTCCGTCCGTCCATCCGTCTGTAATCAATTTTGTGGACAGCATAACTAAAAAACTGTTTGAGACATTTCAGGCTGTTTTTGTTTTTCACAAAATAACAAGTCAACCAATATTTGGCCAAGAAACTCCAGAAATATTGCCTCTTGTAACTCCAGAAATATTGCATCTTGTAACAAAAGTGCACTCTACATAATGTGGGAAATTGGAAAGTATCGATATAACACTACACCGTGTTTCTTCGCCATGGTTCTTGAATCGGAAGTAAACCATTAGTAAAATTGGTTTACAACAAGTTCAAAGAAAATGAATGAAGTCTCAGAAAAAGAAGGGTACAGAGAAAGATAACATTATGACACCATTTATCAAACCCAACCTGAACATGGCTCGAATTGGTCTTTCAAAAATATGGAGATACATACCTGATACAGAGGGAGGGTTCGGTGAAAAGGTCACATGCTTCATAGGCCTGGACTCGGACCATGGCGAGGGAACAACTGTCTTCTGGTTGAAGAACTGAGAGAAGGATGAGAGAAAAAAAATACTGTCTTGACTTTAACTGGAAATACAGCAAATTACATTCTGAATAACATTTAAGTTCATTTCAAAATACCCCTGGTTTTGCCTGGAGAAAAAAAAAAAATGTATTAAAAAAAAGTAGACTCTACAGTTCTGTGTATTATCTGGGAATGTTTACGGCAGCTTCCCACTCGATTCAAAGAAAGGATTGAACAACTTGAGAGCAAAAAAAAAAAAAACTGAAAATGATTAACCTGATGTAAATGCTGTCAGGGCTACATGTATGCTTGTTTGTTTGTTTGTTTGTTTGTTTGTTTTGTTGAAAAAGATAAAAAAGATCTTTTTGCACAAAAGATAAAAATTTTATGACATCTGCTTAAGGCACCTTACACGCAGAACATTTGTCACCATCCCGCTGGTAACACTAACAAGACAGGGTGAAGTTTATACTACTGCCCCCCCCCCCCTCCCTTATCATGAAAATGTATTCTGCCAACTTATGAGTCACAAGGTCAAGTGCACTCCTTGTGGTTTTACATTGTACTTGTGTGCCTCTGAAATACGATAGTCTGGAGTAAACCATTACAACTTTTTTCGCAATTCATTCCAATGTCCAATTTTTCCATTACAATATGTTATAAGTTTCTCCATCGTGCTAAATTTATAACTGATTGAAAAATTGCAAACACATTTAGAGTTCAAGATCTTTTTCAAATGAGCAAATACAAAGTTGTAAATTTCCTTATTATGTTGGGCAGATTTGATGAACTTAACTACAGGTATCTCTACAGAATCTTTCTCCAATACAAGAGTTACAGTGAAATTTAATGAATTGCTCTTTTGAGGAGAACAAGATGAAACTGTCTGCAGCAAAATTTATCCAGGACTTGATGGGTTAAACGTTTCTCATAAAGGCCCTGGTTGCCAGTGATCAGCACCTTGGTACTGGATGATAATCCAGGGAGCACATCATTATTGAGTGATGTATTCAAACATGCTTTACATTGGAGTCAATGGGGACCTGAGCTTTTGATCCTTGCAGAATGCATGTCAGAGGCAAAATGACAAACATTCAGGGTACACAGACACACACATTGTATATGGACTACACACAAGATGCACCGTCTACAAGGGGCTAGGGACATACAGTGAAGAACTAAGAAACTAGTGGGTAGATTAGGAGTCAAAGGCAGGGAGCCAGACTGGCATTGAGGGGATTAATAGTATAGGGATGAACAAACAAAAGGGGAGAGGTTGGGCCAGTGATAATCCGCGATCACTGATGGGCAGCCTGTGAAGATAAATAGGGAGGCAACATCAAACAGGATCAGGAACAACACAAAGGTGAAGGACAGGGACAGGGTGAAATAACAATAGCATGAGTGAAGGGGAGGGGCGTGGGGGGGGGGGGGGGGGGGGTCCAAGCAGAAAGCCTGAATTGGAACTGGCACACAATTGAAAGCATGGTAAAAGTACTAAAAGGTAACATAATAAACTGATCTGTTTATCATTGGTAATGGCTGTATCTCTACAGGGATGTCACAAGAGAAGCACAGGACAACAGTTCATTGCCACTTGGTCTACTATCAGATGGTCTACTTAACAGTTCATCTGACATCACTACGGATAAACTCATTTGGTCTACTATTAATTTCATCTAATGCCCGTTTGGTCTAATCCTCTCTTGGTCTAATGCCCGGTTTGTCTGATGACAAGTTGGTCTAATTGCAATTTTGTCTCCTTACATTTTATCAAATATAATAAACTGTGACATGTATCAGATGAAATGGGCATAGCTCATCTGGAAGTAGACCATGGGTATGCTAATGCGGCTAAGTGGCAATTGGACTAACTGGTCATTAGACAAACTGGTTGCAGATGAAATGGAGTTAGACCATGTGGGTGGAGACTAGATGGCTGTAAGAGAAGTGGGAGTAGACCAAGTGATAGATCACCCAGGACGAAACCACACCTGTGTGATAGCTTCCTGCACTTGTTGTTCCTTCTCCTTGGTGAGGACGGACGTCTCTTGCTGCAGCGGGAGCTCATCGATGTCTGCTGGGAAGAGCAGCGACATCTGATCTATCGACCACCGAAAGTCAGTGTCCTGTGGGAACGGGGAGAGGGGAGAAAACCAACAAGCTGCATGATGTTTCCTTACATTTGTAACAAAATTAGCAGTAGTGAAAAGTTATAAGTTCTGTTTACCCAACGTGTTGGCAAAGGGATAGAGTTACTTAATACTAGAGAGGAACCTTCATTCAGAAAGCAAAAAATGTGTTGTTGTTCCAAATGGAAGAACTAAATTTTTTTGGTGAACGAACATATTTGCATGTATACAAAAATGTCTTTACTTTATGGGACTGCATGTCTACTTCAGAATCTAGAGAGAATTACCAACATCAATTATTTAAAATCTGCCTTGAAAATGCATTCTTCACTGTTTTTATTTCATATTGAATGTGTATAATCTTTCCTCTTCCTGACAAAAAAAAAATTAAAGACACACAAAAATAGGGGCCTATTGACTCTGATCCTGAAATGAATGGCAAAAAGAAGAAGAAGAAGAAAAAGAAAAAGAAGAAGAAGAAGTAGAAGAAGAAGAAGAAGAAGAAGAAGAAGAAGAAGAAGAAGATGATTCTGGAGATATGAAGCCTTACCTTCTTGCTCTTTGTGCGGGGTGTATCCTGGCTAGGCTTGAAGACTGAGGGGCTGAAGGCTGGTAAGTGCATGCTGTCTAGGCTCTCAGTCTCAAAAGGATTCACCGTCAGGTTGGCAACAGACAGTGAGCTGGACGACAGCCGAGAGGCGTTTGTTGAAGGGTCATCTCCTTCCGCCATGTTGACCGGTATACACCTATTAATAACAGTCAATTTACGTTGACCATTTCAGTTAGGAGAAAAAAAAAAAAGGCCTGAACATGCTACAGAACCTCTGTACTGTGATGAGCATAGTTTGGTGTGCACACAAGAATACAGACTGGTATTACTGGACAGCATGGTATTTCCGGACGCATACATACAAAATTGTACATTTGGATGTATCACTGAGTAATAATGACATTCAATAGCGTTGGACTTTGTAGACTAGCCTTTACTGAGAGTTGTATGGGCCGAAATGGCCAAATATATGACACAATGGTATGTAGAATTGCTAAGAAATTCACATTTCACCTCAGATTTCGAAGATGTTGATTTATCACAAGACAAGATTCTATAGTGTAAATTATTCGAAATGTTGAAAGTTAGACCTTTTACCATGCGATACAAATTTGAGCCTCATTTGCTATTTTGTCTCCGTGTCGTCTACTCGGTACAAATGAGAACAAGGTGAATTGTGGGTATGGTACAGAATATGGTGCATGATTCCCATGAATAAGATGTGAAAAATGTCAAGATTTTATTCCATTATGGAAATCATGACTGGAATTATAATATGATTTTGCAAGGTACTGAAGATTTTATACTTTTTGTAGAGGGGCTAACTTGAACATAAAGTATATTTTCCAAAAATTAATCAGAGTGAATAATTTGCATAATTTTGCAAAATTTGTAATATTCAGACTTTGTGAATCCCATTGCTGTACACAGCGTCTGGTCAGGCTAGATTCTTAGTTGGCAGAATAACCCTACACATAGTAGTATAATCTCATTTTCATTTTTTTGTGGCAGTCACTACATTGTGCGGTGGGGGCTGCGGCTGGGAGGTGCTTCACAAAGAATTGAAGTTGAACTTAGAAGTTTAATAGATTGACATAAAACTATGCCAATTGGTTCCTCTTTTCACTTTTCTAAGGCCTACCTAACCCCGGGGCGCTCCTGGCCTTCTGAATGCAAAATGTTCGGACTGGTCGCAGTTTAATAGGGTCTAACTACACTATAGACTCTACCACTACCATTGTTTACCAAAGTTCCAAAAGTTTGCAAGAATTTTCAAGTTTATGAAGGAGGCAGACTGAACCAAAAGTTCTGCAGAACTTAGAAGAAGACATGGCATGGTAAATGCTAGACAGAAAGATCCGTCTGTCCGGAGGAGTCTTTTATTTCTTTGACGTTATCGCTCTCCTCCGTAGGGGCCGGGGATCCGTGAAGCCAGACGCAGTCTCCGCGGAACATTTCCCCGACGACCAGATACAGACCGCGACCGATCTTTTCGGTCAAGGTAAATGCGTATGAGCTAGGCCCTAAAATCCATAACATTCATAGAGGTTTGCCTATCTATCTCAATGAACTAACAGGGTACCTACGATGTCTTTTATCATTGAACTAGAATAGATATTACTACTCAGTCCATTCTAAATCAAGCCACAGCTATTCCGCTCTTCTTCTCATCCATCTAGCTCAGCTCCGCATCCAATCCGTCACGCCGCGCCGCCCCGCCTACCATACCGATACGCTACCTTAGCTAGCTAGCGCAAGCCATCAAAGAGCGTACAGTACAGTACCGTTGCAGAGATCTGACTTCACTGATAACAGCCAGCAGGTATGCACGTTGTGGCAAAAGCCATGGACCAGCAGTTTTCGAGCGTTAGCTTATACATGGAATAAACGTGAAATAAACCAGTGAAATAAACGGACCAGTGAAAAGACGTTACATTCCCAGACTGAAAAAGAAAAGGCTGTAAATTTACCTGTGAAAGACAGCTACCCAACTCAGGTGCAGATGATGAATGCATACGCCACACACACTGCCTATGCCATATGTACACTATAGCTATACATAATTCGAAACTCGCGGACGATCGTGTTTATCAACAGAAACTTGAGGGCAGCAAACACAGTTTGCTTTGGTTTGGCGGAAATTCGGAAGGGGAATGTACAACAAGAACTGTAGATTTATCTCATGTATTTGGACTGTAATTTACTAGTGAATAGTAACCCGCTGCTTTTTTTCAGAAGCCTCCAGAGGATAAATCATGGATGAAAAGAACGGAGATACGCAAGTTGCCTCAGCTCGAGAAGTGCTTGACAGTAAGACTGATTGTACTCTAGTAACCTTTTTTAGAGGCACTGGCCACTGCATATTTCACACTAACAGTTTAGTCCCTGTCACTGTAAAATACGTTGGATGAAAGTTGGCGCGAATGCACTTTCTTCGTTCGCATTCGTGGCCATTCATCCATGCCATGTTGTTTCAAACAACAATTAAATCCCTGTAACATCATCAACAAACAACTGGCATACTCGTGAAATAGGCCCCACCACTGCGTGTCCGTACAAATACTACGGCGGCTCGCCTGTTTATACTCGTGAATTCAGCCCCACCGTGTGGCGTTCATCGGTAGATAATAAGCTATAAGCACGGCGGTGGGGCTTTCTTCCACAGTATAATACTCGTGAATGCGGCCCCACCAAACGGCGTTTACGCGAGATGCATACGGCAGTGGGGCCGATTTCCACAGCATAGCATCTTTCGTCCTCCCTTTCTCCCGTTTTTTTCTTTGGTCTTCTACTTTTTGTTCTCGGAAGGACTCCCTAATGTCCCTTGACTAATTTAATGGCCAATTTAACCATAAATACAACCCTACCTAACCCTAAACCCTAACCCTAACCTAACCCCGGGACGCTCCGTATACACAGTTACACACTGTGGTAACCCCGGGACGCTCCGTATACACAGTTACACACTGTGGGAGCATCCTGAGTCAATAGAGTGCTATATCGGTAAGCTTGAAAAACATACACAGTCTGTCACAGATTTTCGCACCTCCGTAGGTTTCGAATATCACGAGGAAAAAACGTACTTTTATAGTATACATAAGATTCTTATCTAATTAATACCCTTCGTTCACCTTGTTCTTGTTCACATTGGTCCAATGATCTTGAAAAAACGTTTTTTGCACGGCCATATACGGGTCCGTAGTCCTAGCTCCCCATCCCATTCACCATTTTCGAAATCAGTATGCAGTACACTGCGCACGTAAATATTCATGTGCTGGCGGAGTCGCAATGCGTTTAGCCTTCTGACAAGGCGTGCGCGCGCGCACCCACCCAGAAAGCAACGCAATATACAGCGAGAGGGTTTGCCAACAGTATGATAAGGCCTTGCCACAAAGCTACACGACTTGATGGCCAGCGCATGCGCACAAATCTCAAATCCATTTACTGTACAAGATGTAGTTCTCCCGAGTTCCTCTCGACCGAGTCGCATTTAACTCATCAAACCGAGCAGAAAGGGACTTTCTATTACCAGAACCAAAAGTTGAACGCAGTCAGTCTTCAACATTACATCTTCACCTGTAAGTCTTCATATTGCGGAATTTTTGCGATTTCATATTGATTTTTAGGCGCTATACTTCGCCTGTCATGATCATGCCTGCTACAATGCGCAGCCCCAACACTGCGTGTTGGGGCTGGTCGCAGTTAACCCTAACCTAACCTTGCTTGCTAACGCACGGGTGCACGCGCACTGCGGTGGGGCCTATTTCACGATTTTGCCAAACAACTTGTTTGTTGATGATAATTCAGTCCGGGAAACCCGCTCATGAGGACCGCCCCCGCGTACGAGGATGGTCCCTCCTCATGAGGACCTCCCCCCGCCTCATGAGGCCCCCCCCCCCCCCCCCCCCCCCCCCGCCGGGGGCGAATATTTTTTCCGTACATGGAAACGCTACAGGACATGAATTATTCATAAGTTTAGCTGAAATTTTGAAGTGTACACAATGAACGGACTCGACTAGTGAGACTCGCACAGCCCTACTCTCTGTGTACACATGCAGTAGTAGTACCGGTGTGTGTGTGTGTGTGCGTGTGTGTGTTGTGCATGTACATACCTTCGAGCGTAAACATGTCACTACACTCACGATCGTCGAGGTTCGTCCGATATCTCAACGAACAACATGCAGGAAAATGACCTTGTACGTCTGATACAATCACGCTGACAATATCACCTAACCAATGTTACTTCTAATTAACTGATCACAGTTTGAAAACACAGAACTAGACTACTGAAGTTCAATCTACTAATCTAAGTACTATTATTAGTTTACATGTGGATTTGTAATGATCTTATCGTTGTAATTCGAAAGTGCACTCGAGATGTTCGATCTCCGAGTCACCATGACCTGTGCACTGGCAGCACTGAAAAGTCGCTTGTGAATACACGTCCGCTTCATAAATCATAGCCAAAACGTGGTACGGAGTAGGCCAACTGTGGTAGCGGTGTATTTACGAATACTAGTACTAGTACCCGATCCACAAAAAGGGTCGTGCAAAAGATTTCGAAAGAGCTCTTATTTGGCCATTTATGCATGTACGAATAGTGATAATGTGGCATCAATTCCACAAGCCTATGGCTGTAGAAGTTGTTTACATTTCACGCTTGTTTACATTTCACGTGAACTACGCATGTATACTAGACAAGAAGATCCGCCGGAGGACTCTTTTATATTTTGCCATTAACGCTGTCCTACGGAGGGGATCCGTGAAGCCAGACGCAGTCTCCGCGGAACACTCCCCGACGGACAGATACAGACCGATCTCTCGGTCAACCGTGGAGCTACAGCATGTATAGTGAGGTGCCCGCACCTCGTCAGGGGCCCGAATACCGTCACCCCACTTAAAATTGTTTTGAGCGCACTAAACAAAAATGTATGCCCCGGACTGTGTTCTGTACGCTTGAAACTTGGCAGGGCTACCACAACCAAGCAAATTGTGGTGAAAACCGAACAGTTTTTCGCGAAAATCTGAAATTTTCATAGGGCTATAGGAATACGTGTTATAAGTCACCCGCACACATCTTTTACGTGTATGTCTATGGGAACATCACTGTCACCCGCACATGTCTTTTACGTGCTACAGTAAGTCTATGGGAGAGCGGGTGACGAGTTGCGGGCCCCTTCCTTAGCGCGCAACTTTTTCGCATCGTTCGCGTTCGACGACGATAGCTGCAAATTTTCAATATCGATCAGTGAACTTGTGATTCCATTGGAATTTTCAGCATTTTTCCTGTATGTGAGTTGGATTTCAAAGAATTTCAGTGGCGAAATGTGATTCAAATATGGGCAAACATTAACTATGACGAGGTGTGGGTCACCCAAGTATACCTGCTCTCCTATCCACGCTGGCTGCTGCCCTGGCTGACAATCACGATGCTCTCCGCGATCCGCCGCGCCGCTACGTTGCGTGCCGTCTTAAAAAAAAACGCTCCCCGGACCCCGCATATTTCGAGCTCGGTTACGTAGGGCGCTCATGAACTGCGAATCGAATGTAAACTGAATAGCGAGCACGTACGTACGCCCGCAAGTGATTACACGTGATCATGTACAGTATGTAGATAATGTACAGTATGCGAGTCCGTTCATCCTGTACAAATTGGCCAAGCCATAGAAATTTAGCAGAGTCCACGCGCCTGCGCACTTCAAAATTTCAGCTAAACTTATGAATAATTCATGTCCTGTAGCGTTTCCATGTACGGAAAAAATATTCGCCCTCCGGGGAACGCCTCATGAGGCCCCCCATTCACTTCTTATTCATCTCACATCTGACGTATAAATTGTCGCAACTTTGCACGGTGATTTTTTGTTACACATGTCCACTATCCATGATGAAAAGAAGAAAAAATCCTGTCTGGTTTTTTTTTTCAAAAATCGAGTTTTAATCAAGCGATGCAGAGCGCCCATCAAAACACGGGCGCCAGCGCGTTCGCACAATGCAAGACTGCCGCACCTAGCGGCCTGATCCGACTAAATATTTTCGATGCTTTTTTCTGCGGCTCTCACCTCTCCGCGCACGAATCAGCCTCGTGAAGCTGAAGTCTGACATCTTTTTACACAAATTCGTAACGAGTTCACTTTCTTCGTCAATTCCGCCCACGATTCCGCCGTTTGGGCGCTTTTTCTGGAATCATCCCGGGATGCGACGTACGTCGCATCACATCACGCATCCAGCACATACCAGACTGGTATGTGCTGGATGCGTGATGTGATGCGACGTACGTCGCGTCGCGGGATGATTCCAGAGAAAGCGCCCAAACGGTAAGCGGGCGGCGGAATCGTGGGCGGAATTGACGAAGAAAGTGAACTCGTCATACCTACAAAGTGATTATTTTGCTAACAAACTGGAGTATGTCATCTACCCACCTACTCTATCAGTGTGGAATAGTAATTTGGAATATATGGACAAGATCAGGTTAGTACTGATTTAATTTTTCTCGTTACGAATTTGTGTAAAAAGATGTCAGACTTCAGCTTCACGAGGCTGATTCGTGCGCGGAGAGGTGAGATGAGAGCCGCAGAAAAAAGCATCGAAAATATTTAGTCGGATCAGGCCGCTAGGTGCGGCAGTCTTGCATTGTGCGAACGCGCTGGCGCCCGTGTTTTGATGGGCGCTCTGCATCGGTTGATTAAAACTCGATTTTTGAAGAAAAAAACAGACAGGATTTTTCTTCTTTTCATCATGGATAGTGGACATGTGTGTGTAACAAAAAAACACCGTGCAAAGTTGCGACAATTTATACGTCAGATGTGAGATGAATAAGAAGTGAATGGGGGGCCTCATGAGGCGTTCCCCGGGGGGCCTCATGAGGCGGGGGGAGGTCCTCATGAGGAGGGACCATCCTCGTACGCGGGGGCGGTCCTCATGAGCGGGTTTCCCGGACTGAATTCAGTGATGACAGTAGATACCATGAGTGCTGTAGCACTGGTAGTGGTACACCAATAAATTGATGTACAGTTTGTATGGATATTCTAATCAATCAACTAGAAATTAGAATCAGAATAGAAAAAAAGTCTAATATTAACGTTTATCTAATAAAGTTACTAATAATACTCTAGTAATGACTGACCAAGTAAACAAGACAATCAGTTGGCAATAAAGTGTAACGTCATTAGAGGCAAGAGCCTAGTTTAGTAGTTACAGCCATGCCATAGTGTAGTTAAATTACACTTTTTTGAAAACGTAAAGTCATTGTTTGACAATGTACATAACTGTAGGGGCAGATCCAGGAATTCCGCAAGGGGGGGGGGGGGGGCACCTTTGGCTTTTAAGGAATAATTCAATAAAAGCAGGATTATCGCTATTGCTTGTGTAATAGCATTGCTGTCCTTTGCATTATTACTGTTCATTTAACTACACTGTCAATGTCATATTTATCATCATTTCATACATCATGTATTTATTTTGTAGCCCTACAGCAGATTTCTGAGCTGTTGGAAACGGGACTCGACTCTGAGACGCTTTCAATCTGCGTCCATCTCTGCGAGCTAGGCGTCAACCCAGAGGCCTTGGCGTCTGTTGTGAAGGAACTGCGGAGAGAGATGACTGCGTACAAGGTACAAATGTGCATAATCAGCCCTTATTATCAGTGGTTACAAATGAAAAGAAGATTGAAAATCATAAGTACGTTGTCATTTTACGACTTGAATGAAGAGTTAAACACAAATTAGTCGTCTTTTCTACTTCAAAGAATGCAAATGGGTTTGCAGATAAAGTATTAAATACCGGTACTGTATATTTAAAGAATCACACCTGTTAAATGTTCTAGTTTCTGTGCTTGAATGGCAAATTGCTCAAAGGTAGAGCAAAATGCCCAGGAAAAACGAGTACAACCATGTAGACCAGTAAGATGTTTGCTTTCATTTTTGTCTGGCCACATTATATTTAGATATGTAATGTTTTCTTAGTGCTTTACAAAGTACCTCTTGCTGAAATTTATTTTTTGATTTGTCTTCCATATTTCACTAGAATAGATGATGTATTGGAGTTTTGAATTCAATATGATATGCATGAAGTACGGTATGATTTTTTTTTTCTAATCTGTTACTTTCTCTTTCCCTCTGTCCATTTAATGTATGTATTACAGTGCACTCCCATTAAAATGAGGTCCTTGGGATCAGCAGTAATCTTTCACTATATCAAAATATTGTTTATAGCTGACAGTAGGCCCTAATAGTGTGCTAAGATGTATAGATCTGTGATTAATTTTTGGACCCAAATTTTTATTTCATTGTAACAAGAATTTTGTGATAGTGTTTTTTATGCACATATTACAGGAGTGCACTGATGACTGACGTGTAAAGCCTGCGCAGGTCTTTGCTTTGCTATCGTTTATGAACATTGCTACACATATTCTCATTTTATATATTTGGATCTGTTTAGTGCCTTGATTTATATTGTTTTTCTTTTTCTTTGTCTAGTCTGCACAGGAGCCATGAATTGCATCAAACTTTTGAAACTGACTGTTCCATGTGGCCAGCAAGAGAAAGGGGGCGTGTTGTGTCTGCACTTCTGGTGTGTGTAGATAAGGCTGACACTTTTGGCATTGGGCACCCTTGAATGCCGAGGGGATGATAAACAATGTGACAGGAATGATGTGGATTGGACCAGGGAGTGCCCGACAAACCACAGCTTTTCGTTAAGAACCCCTTCCGATGGAGCAGCAGATGAAATCCAGAAGTTAGCCTTGATGTGCCCCGAGTGCCATGAAGTAGGAACTCTTACACTACCAAGGGATTTTGCAAGCGATGCTTTATGAGTCCTCTCTCTGTCAAGCATGCCTAACATAATTCTTTGTTTCAAGTGCATAAGATGACCCAAGGTGTAATTCCATGGCATGTTTAAGATAGCTTTGATGAAATTAAACAAGTAGAGCTGTACAAGTCTCATTAGAATTATGTGTCTGTGTATCCACGTAGAAACCAGATCTAAACACCCCAGATCTTGTTTACGAACATGATTAAAAAAACAAACAAAAAAGAAAACTCTTTGGTCAATTCCCACGATACAAGGCCCAAGTGTGCTACAATGTACTTCACATATGGGTGCAAAATTTTAATTTTTGACAAACTTCTCCAAGATAAAAGGTCAAAGGTCATCAAAGTGTAAATATCCTCCAGCCAATGACAATTAGCAAGATTGTCCACTGGTAATTAAGTGTGGTGCAATGTGTAGGATTAAGTTCTCTCTTCCACCTCCCTGGTTGAAACATGGAATCTTCTAATTGAAATGATGGTTTTTTAAGTTAAAGGTCACTGAAAATCTGCAAGGATTGTCCACTTTCCAGCAACGAAAATCTGATGGGAATGTGAAGTGAGTAAAATAAAAAAAGGAGTGTGCAGACGTGTGATGTGGGAGATTTTTCCATTGTGTAAAAAGGAAAGAAATTCTCTCCTGGTCCTTCAGGTAAAAGACAGCTCCACATATAGATTTGTGGAATTTATTGGAGTTTTGAAGCAGAGAATACCAATGCACCATACTCTGAAAAAAACCAAGCACAGTACTTTGAAAAACCCAAATTACACTGAACAGGGATGATGTCAAAAGATGCTCACATATTTCAGAAATGTATAGCAATGTAATTCTATTACAATACATGTACCATTCAATATGTTTGACAAGTTCACCTGTGTAGAATTTATGCATGCTTTCTTTTGTTCTGCTTCCTTGAACCCCCCCCCCCTCTTCCATACTTATGGTGAAGCTGTTATGTCATCATCCCTGTTCATTGTGATTTGCTGGAAATTTTGAAAATATTCTTGTTCAGTGTCTCAATCATTGTAAATTCTGAAACTCCGTACCCAGTAGGACTTTACATGTATAGCGAATTTATAGTTGCTCAAATGTAAAAGTCTGAAAATCATCAGGAATTTATCTTTGATTTCTTTAGAAACTCCTTCACTCATGTCGTAAAATATGGTCCAACGATTGAGGAAAAAATTTTGCAGCTTTTTTGATACACTGTATTCATACATGTACTATAGCTATGTAAAAGTATACATGGGTATATGTACTGACATCATTGTACAATGTATATAGTGTACATGTATAAATTGTGAAGTGCAGAAATAACTGTACTGTACGTTTTGAATAAAAATCCAGCGCAACAACAGCATTTGCCAAATTTCCTCTATTTCATTATGTATTCAAAGGACATGAACCTTCGCCGTAAAAAAAAAAAAAAAACATTGTGAATACTATAGTGCATCACTTGTAAATTTGACAGTTCATCAACATAATAAACCTACTGCAGTGTACAGAGTAAATCAACTTTGTTACAGGCATGCAGTAGTTTTTCACTTATACAGTGGACAATTGGTAGAAAGAGATCAGGGGCCCCGTTTCATAAAACTTGTCATGAGTCACAACTGCCACATTTCTATGACAAATTTGCTCTTAGCCAATCAGATGCAAGGGTTTCAGTAGCTTGTCACATCTATGACAACTTGTCACTGATATTTTATGAAGGGCCCATATAACAAAATGTCTGATATAACAAACTAATTTCTACAGTCCAAATGAAAGTATTTCCTTTGTTTTGTATTAATTTTATTGTCTACTCCAAAAACAAAATATCTGATACAAAAAAAAAAAATCTTGGTCCCATGGATCTCGTTATACTGTGTTTCCACTGTATTACATAATTTTTAAAAGTATTTCTGCTGAAAATAGTGAAAATGTTGATTTTCATTGTATAAAAGGTTGTGGCAGAAATGGTTATCACAGATCCATCTGATTCAAAATACTGTATAGGCCATATATTCCGCGAGTCTAAATTTTTTTTGCGAATTGGGAATTCCCGACGCTTTCGCGAGTGGTTAAATTTGCGATAAATTCACGATACGTCACATCCACATCGGGATCAGAGTCAATATTTTCGCGTGTCTTTAATTTTGCGAATAGCACCCGACTCGCGAAATTCGGGATCATTCGAATAAAAACCTCGCGAAATATTTGGCGTTCACAGTATTAAGAAACAATGGCAGATTCAAAGGAACACACTATCAGTATACATTGTGTACACACACATTGCACATGCACATCAAGAATGTTACCACATGTCACCATGTACACACACACACACAAGGCCTACAGTATCCTGATTCAGAAAACAATACATGCACACTGAATTATGCAAATCAAAGTGACACTTTTATTCACAACATAAAGAGTACGCCTTTACTGAGTTGCTATCTTGTACCATACAGATCATGTGCATTATGATTCCATTCATTCAGGGAAACCGGCGTTTTCTTTCGTTATATCAAACTTGCTTTGTAACTGAAAAACAAAGAATAGAAGGATAATTATATAGATGATTTTAGGACCTGATATTTTCCTTCCTTGTAATTGGAATTTTGTGACAATCGTGTTTGTTATTTGAACAGGAGTGCACTGCCATACATATTGATGATGTGTACTTTCATTTAATACAGATGTTTGAAGACAAGTTTCGACACAGGAGAAAGTAATAAATGTAGACTAAGCATATCCTAAAGCAAAACACAGCCAATATTTGGAGCAGAACGGTAGCAAAGTTCAATGTTGTTGATACATGCGTGTATTCTTTTTTATATTTCAGAAATCACATGAAAATGAATGGTATTCTGACTTAAGCAGTAACTTAATTTAAATAATATGCATGTCATTTGCACTGTAAAGTCTCTAATGCAAGTAGAAGTTATATCCATATGTGTCAACCTTTCACCCCCTAAAAAAAAGCCCCCCCCCCCCCCCAAAAAAAAAGGTAAAACTCTAAGTACAAAGAATGGCCTTAACCCTAATCAGGCTAGGCTTTTTTGGCTATGCTATATCTGGGGGGGCGGATTCCGCCCCCCCCCCCCCCCCCTTCAGATCTCGCCTATGGAATGCGTGATCGCGCCGAAAATCGGCACACGCGACGCCCGCGACGTATACTATCAATATGTATGGTTGCTTTCTCCGAAAAATTTTTCTTATATTTTGTATTAATTGATTATTGTAATTTATGCATAAAATCAGTTTTGGGCTCTAAATCACTTATTAATGCTCTAATTAAGCTAATTTCTTTTTTAAAATGTTTCTTGTATCATTCTCCTGAGACATAGGATAAAAAAAAAATCTGTATCGAAATTAATTTCTTATGTATTTGATTGTTTTTTGAATTTCTTATGTATTTCTTAATTTTTCGACCTTTTGTTTTTGTTTGTTTTTTGGCCAAAATTTGTCACAGACATTTTTCGAAGCTTTATTATGCTAAAATAAATAAGTTTTGTCCATTCTAAGTCAAGATATGAATTTTTATGTGAATTGATTGAAAAAACACAATTCGCATTGGATTTGTACACAAAATCACGTCTTGGAGCAATTTTGGGGTCGACAAATTTTTTTCGAACGGGCGTCGCGTCAAAACGGTACGCGTGGGCGCAACAATTTTGGTCTCAAAAGTTGCGCGATACTTGAAAGAAAAAAGTCAAGAAACATCGCGGCGGGAGCTTATCGTGCTGCGAGGATATTGCGCGAAACGTCGAGGGGGGGCGGAATTCCGCCCCCCCCCCCCCCCCCCCCCCCCCCCAGCCTGATTAGGGTTAAATTTCCATGGTTACCCTTGTGAACTTATTACATGTACGTGTTATGCATTTACCGAAACCTTGGTACACTCATTTGCAACATAATACCGTGCACTCCCATTATAACGAACAAGGTTACAACAAAGTAAAAATTCAGGCTGGAACATTATCCACTTTTTGTATTTTTATTGTTTGTTTGCTCGGTTATAACGAAATTTCTATACAACTAAAGAAAACTGCCAGTCCCGAGGACTTCATTGTCACGGGAGTCCACTGTATTCATTATCGTGATTAAGCCACTATATAATATATCAAGAATATTCTCGTACACTTGACCATTCCTCATTGATAGAAAATGGACCAAACCAATCAGTAATGTCAAGAGAGATCTGCCCCAAATAGAGATTATCATGCTTTATGAGATGCAGGGTCACATAAGTCTTTTTGGCAGGCAATCTTATCTCCCTCTCTGCCCACAGCTGATTGTCTTCAAGCATGTGTCTGCATCGCTAGGACAATGCCTCAACACGTCTTTTCATCCCAGAGATTGGAAGCGATGGCCTGACGAGATAATGTGTTTAGTCATGTGACAAGGTATCAGTCCATACACTTGGTCATGTGACGGCAGGTTCAGGTCTCAGGTGACTTCCGTCCTTCTCCCAGAGTTCAATGGCTTCACACACCAGCACCTCTGAATTATCCCAGGGCACCTTCAGTTCAAAACAGAGGCAGATAAAAGTAAAAAACAAATAACAATTAAATACAATTCAAAGGGGCATGTGGATCTCTTGTGAAAAGTTGATGAAAAATAAGAAAACTGCTCAAACGTTAAGATTTTCTTGTTCATTTCAACCAAGGAACTCACTGTATCTGACATCATTACAAGGAGGCCCTATTGAACTGGTTGAGACCACCTTTCTCTAAATTACTAGGCTAGCTGTAATGATACTGCCACCACTCTCTCAAATCTCATGCTAGTTTGGGTGCAAAAGTACAGCACCTGTAGAAGTTTGGTCAATAGATTTTCAGCTGTGATCCATCAGTAATTGACAACAAAGTTCAACTTTTGAAGTATTGCCAATTTGAGGATGAATTATAAATTCAACTACAACTGTACATGTATCACCACAACAAACTTTTGAAACTAAAACTGAAGCAAAGACTTGTCTGTGAAGAACAGATGTTGTGACTATTTTGCACCCACATATTCAACACATTATGTATTAAAATCCAATACAAATTTATGTCATTGAACACAAGCAATGTTGATTCTAATAGGTCTTGATGGGTTAGCACACACCTGTCGCAGGAACTGCAAGATTTGGTCCGTTTGGCCCAGGGTCAGGAGCTTGGTCCTGTGTGTCATCACGTACATGACTGCAACGAAGACTAGGACCCGGCTGGCCCCTCCTATCACTCGGTCCCAGATCCTACATGTAGCACCATCAACAGACAAGGATATGTAGATAAAATGTAAATGGCAAGATTTTGAGATTATTACTTGATACACAAATACATGCACGCACATACACAGTCAACCTTCCTCCAGTCAACCTCGCATACCCATAAGTCAAATAATCGCCTAAGTCGATATAAGATCCTTTCAAGTCCTCTTCTCTTTATATTCTATCAATTTTAATCCCTCATAAGTTGAATTTTCTTTCCCAAGTCGAAGCTATTTCTTCAGTCCAGATAGATTTGACTAAGGCAAGTTTGTCTGTATATTTATAAAGGAAATGGTGTACTTATTACAAGATTGGTGATTGGTCAAATTGACACCATGTGACCTTGCTTGAGCAAGAGCTTACTAAATCTATTTGTGACACTTCATAATGCAAATGGGTATCGCACTACGTACATGTATCAGTGCAGAATCTATCATGGTCATAGCTTGCAGCCGTAACTTGCCTTTACAAATCAATGTTGTACATTGCAAATACTGGTACACTTGATTCACTATAAACATGCTAGAGTAAATGCTCTTTCATGCGCTGTTCTAGCCAACATATATTCCATAAGGCATAATTAGCTCCTGCTCATTGCTATTTCACCTCAGCCTTTGGCCTCGGTGAAATAGATTTGCACTTGGGATGATCATGCATTTGCCATGCATAATTAAAATTCTGTATAGTGCAGAACATTTCTTGTTGTGTGTGTGTTGGGGGGGGGGTGCCAGTGATCATGATTTACAAACACTTATTTTAACCCATTGAGGATGGGCTGATTTTGCTAAAACAAACATTTCCCACAGACACCTACCCAAGTATACTCAGGACTCGTCCTTATTCTTATTTTCACCATTA